>NW_011889255.1:13314-15384 GCF_000151845.1 Pteropus vampyrus | reverse complement strand
ACAATTCCCCTTCAGGAAAGGCTGTACTAAGACATTCACAGTCTTCGAGTTGGCCTGTAGCTACATATGAAGTCTGAGGATACTAATTTTGCAATTGTTAAACACCATTTCTTAACCTCAGAGAATGGAACCTGGAAATTATCTAGATTTCATTCATCATCTAGATTGCTTCTTTTAATGTTCTCTGTTCCTGCCATGGTCATTTTTTTTAGTTACAGATATTTACATAAGAAAAAGATGTGTCTGGACAGGGGATATAGTACACCAAGTCTCAAGTTTCCTCTATCAGAAAGTGAGGGTGGGAAAATGACATTAGAAGACTTTAACATGACTGGAGAGAAAGGATAGTGACTATTGATTTTGGCTATAAATGGTAAGGTATATAAAATAATTATTGCATGATTTTAATTCATTTGTAATAAAATTGATTAGGATGGTATTGGTTAATAAAATTATGTAGATTACAAGTGTGCAATTCTATAATACATCATCTGCATATTCATTGCATTGTATGTTCCTCCCCATAGTGAAATTTCCCTCTTTTACCTTTATCTATCTCTTCCCTACCTTTATCTACTTCCTCCATACCTCTTTTCCTCCAGTACCACTGAACTGTTGTCTGTTTCTATCAGTTTTTGTTGCTTTGTTTGTTGTCTTTTTGTTTATTTATTTGTTGTTTATTGTTTATTTGTTTCCTGTTTTCAGTTTTACATCCCTCATGAGTGAAATCATATGGTTCTCGATTTTTCCATCTGACTAATTTTGCTTAGCTTGATATTCTCGATGTCCATCCATGTCCTCAAAAATGGTAAAATTTCACATTTTTATGGCTGAAAAATACTCCATTGTATATAACAAACTAATTTACTTTTTACTTCCTTGATTTGAGGATTCTTTCAGTTATCATTCAGTGCTCACTGGCAGTCATTAATTTTTACTATGTCCATGTTTACAATCTTAAATTTGTCCATCTCTTTATCTATCGTTACAGCCCTTTTAGTTATTTTTAAAGAAAAGACTCTGTTATATATATATTTTTGTTTATAAAAATCTATTGTTTCTTTCAAGGAATCAAAGATCTTTTGGCAGATTCTCAAATTTCTCTGCTGGATGCTAAATATTTCTTAAGACATCTAGAAACAATTAGCAAGGATGAAATGCAAAAATTTTCTTTGCTACGTAGTTTTAAATTTACCAAATAAAAGTTATGCCTTGTGATTTACATATCACATTCTCTTTAAAATATATCCAAACTACATATAAAATATAGTATATAAAACAGAAAATATTTTAAATGCTACCACTGTGAGGAAGTCAATATGTTCTTCTAATACAGAGAATAGTCTGATGATTGCCAGAGGCAGGGGGTGGCGGATGGGCAAAATGGGTGAAGGTGGGCAAAGTGTACAAGCCAACAGTATAAAATAAATAAGTCACAGGGAAGCAATTACACCACAGCGTCTCCAGTTTATAATAATTTATTGCATATCTGAAAGTTGTTAACAGAGTAGATCTTCAAAATCTTCTTCATAAGAAAAGAAATTTTTGTAACTATGTGTAGTGATGGAGGTTACGTAGCCTTATCCTGTCAATCATTTCACAATATGTAGAAACGTCAACTCATGTTAGACATCTGAGATATGTGTCAATTATATTTTGATTACAAAAAGAGAATAAAGTATTTTCGTTTTACATATTGCATTCTTTTTGTAATAAGTGTGAAAAATAAATAAATATATAATAAGTAAATCATAAAAAACTGACACTTCATGAAGTGAACTCTTTCCTTTTGGAGAACTGCAAAATGGAGTGGGGGAAAGCAAAAAGCTTTTATGAGAAAAATATAAAATATCTGATTGGAACTACATAGTGACCCTGGTTTGGGGTGAGACGGTCCAGAGTAGGGTTGGTGTTTGATGGCTGACTGACTGGATCAACTGAGTTCCTAGTTCAGTGGAGCACTTACCAGGACATGAAAGCTATTTAAGTTTTGGTTTGCTGATTGGTACCTCTAGCATGAGCGGCTCCATCTTGAGCCTAGAAATTTATTTCAATCATGTAAATGATGTA
>NW_011889255.1:3866-11474 GCF_000151845.1 Pteropus vampyrus | reverse complement strand
AATTAAAATTAAAATTAACAAGGGCTATCTAGGCAGTGGAATTATAGGCTATTTTTTAATATTTTACTCTTAAAAACAGTAAAACTAGTTTTTGACTAAATAAAAAAACCTTGGGGAAAAAACCCTTAAGAATTGGAGATCTTAAGAATTCAGGACAAAGATGAAAGATGAAGGCGAGGATGTCAGGATTTTCTTCTAATCCACATACTCCCAGATATTGTGCTATGAATAAGCACCCACTAAAGACATGCACATGCAACATATTATTAGAAATTATAGACTGCTATTCTTTTTGTTTTATAAAAATGCAGTTATGATTTAACATACATATACGTTCTTTCTCACACATCAGGAAATTTATAATGACTTAAATGAAGCAGATCTAATTGTCTTGAGAAGCCCTGTAGTGTTGTATGGTGTAGATGTTCTCCAATGTCTTAATACATTTCACCAAGAGTGCCTTTTTTTGCATCAAGTTATCCTTTGCTCTAGAAAAAAAATAAGTTTAAAAAAAAGTTTTGAACAAATATATGTAAAACTTATTTTTGGGCAAATAATTTTATACTACATGAAGTTACGCTGACACAGTTCTTTTAAACTAAAAAAGGGAAGTATTTTGATTCTACATTCAAAAGATAAAAAATGCCATATTACTGCCCCCCAAAAAGATAAGAATTTATTTCCATGATTCAAATAAAAGGACTTTAATGAAAAGACTTTTTAAATGATGTATTGCCTTCTTTGGTCTACTGTAATCAATTACTAGAAATTGAGTGGCCTAAAACAATAAAAATTTATTCTCTTTCAGTTCTAGAAAGTATAGTCCAAAATCACTGTGCTGGCCAGGTCTCACTCCCTCCAAAGTGAATCATTCGTTGCTTCTTCCAGGTTTTGGTGGCTCTTGACGTTCCTTGATTCTTGTGTGCATCACTCCAATCTCTGCCTGCATCTTCACATATTCTTCTCTGTGCCTCTGTAACTGTTTTCTAAACTACTTGTTCTTTTCTGTATTATAAGAGCACTTGTCA
Source organism: Pteropus vampyrus (assembly GCF_000151845.1). NCBI lineage: Eukaryota > Metazoa > Chordata > Mammalia > Chiroptera > Pteropodidae > Pteropus > Pteropus vampyrus. The sequence goes on along the minus strand of NW_011889255.1, from coordinate 10,446 downwards.
TACTATTTAGTACCCACATTAACAATGAATGATCTCATTCCTTTAATATGTCTGCAAAGGCCGTTTTGCCTCTCAAATAAGACCACATCTGCAAGTCCTAGATTTACATATATTTAGAGGCCATCATCAACACAATACACATTGATATGGAGAGTTAACGTGAAAATCCCAGAAACTTCTAAAAGGAAATTGATATTCCCAAAGCAAACTACAATGTGAAGGAATGAGGTTATCAAAGAACAGTGAGTTTAGGGATTATAGAGGAGGGGATTTGTGGTCTTAAAACATCATGGACAGTGACAAAATAAAAACAAGGAAAAATGTAAAAGAAATACTAAAATTACCCTGTTTTCACCATCTCAGCTGCTGATGGTTTTTGCATTGGCTAAGTCAAATCAGAATACAGAGGAGTTTAGAAAAGAAATCTGAAGGAATGGGAAGGTTAAAGAAAATATATTGCAGATCATGATTCTAATCCCTGGTTATATAACGCACTTGATTAACCATCACTGTATTGCTCAGGCAATTTCTTAACTCACTAGTTCATAGTGAAAGGAAACAGAGATGTTCAAATTAGATTGTTACAATGGAGATAATCTTTGCTCTTATTACCAAGAATCCCTTGACCTAACCCTATAAAACTAAGGTCCCTTAACATAATGTGAGGTTACTATGATGACGTTAATGATCATTATTTAGAATCAGACATAAAACTAGATTGTTTCCTTTGGCAGCTACATGCCAAATGTACAAGTATGTCATTTTCAGTAATTTCAAGTCATTGCGTCATCGTAATAACTTACTTAGTTTTCTCAGTGCCATCATGATGTCTTTGTTCCTCAGAGTGTATATAATGGGATTCAGTGTGGGAATAAAAATGGTGTAGAAAAGAGAAATCACTTTTCCAGTCCCTTCAGAATGATCTGATTTTGGTTGCAGGTAAGTGATAGTAGCCGTTCCATAGAATAAGACTACAACGATCAGGTGAGAAGAACAGGTGGAGAAGGCTTTCCCCCTCCCGTTGGCTGATGATATTTTGACAATGTTGGCAATAATTTTGCCATAGGAAACAACTATTAATAGAAATGGAACCATGAGAACCAACACTGCAGCTATATAAACTGCGATCTCCTTAGGAAATGTGTCCCCACAAGCAAGCTTGAGAACTGGCGGGAGGTCACAGAAGAAATGATTAATTGTGTTAGAACCACAAAAGGGCAGAGAAAAAATCTGACATATATGTCCAATTCCTACTGGAACTCCAATGACCCAGGAGGCAATGGCCAGCTGGACACAGACCTTGTGGTTCATGACCAGCGGGTAGTGCAGGGGGTTACAAATAGCCACATAGCGGTCATAGGCCATTACTGTCAGGAGGAGACACTCTGAGGCTCCAAACATAAGGACAAAGCACATTTGTGTGGCACAAGCAACCAAAGAAATGTTTCCTTTCTGGGTCAAAAGATCCATGAGCATTCTTGGGACAGTGGCTGTTACATAACAGATTTCTAAAAAAGAAAAATTGTTAAGAAAGAAATACATGGGTGTCTGGAGGCCAGGGTCAATTCTTGTTATCAAAATTATGATGCTATTGCACATCAGGACAGTCAGGTAGATGACCAAAAATATCCCAAAAAGAATCCATTGGCCATTGGGAATATCAGAAAACCCCAAAAGAACAAATTCTGTTATTGTAGTCATATTTGATTTTTCTGCTTTTAATTGGTTCTCCGTCTGCAAATATGATAAATTCAGGATGATTAATTCATTAATGTTCTTGAACTACATATTCCTCTTCTGTTAAGTGCTTTGGATGCATGAATGTATTTCTATAATCTCTAAACTTATGTCCACCTTCACATTGGTATCTTTCTTGAAAGTGAATTTTGAAACCTCAGAAAGAAACTGATTTCCACTTGAGATCAGTTGAAGAAATAGAACTGAATATATGTTTTTATTCTTTGAGTTAATAATACCAGAGAAATGAGTAGTGTACATTCTTATTTAGAGCTTACCGTGCAGAAGTCATTTCTAATTATTTCACCCCCATAGAGTAGAATTATGGTACAGGCTTTTACTATTGCATTTGTCTGGATTCAACAGTTTCTTTCTGAATTGATTGATTTATTCAACCTCTTTCAATTTAAAGTATTTTCCTAAAACTTTTAAGTTTTATATAAAATGCTTTTTAAGACATTCCATTTATAGTTTAAAGAGAATCAATTTTCTTTGATTATCATTAAACTATAAATGGAATGTCTTAAAATCCTTTGTTACTGTGGAAATAAATATATGCGATATTACCATGCCACTCTGTGTACTTCTCTCCTCATTCACATTAATATGGACACCATTAATCTCAGCATACTGTATATGATATGGTATATGATAATTATCATTTAACTTTTAATTCAATCAATAAAAATATCCCACTCATCCCAATACTTTTTTACATTTATCTCCTTTCCTAGGTAAGATTCTAGTGTCATGTAGTTCCATTGAACTAAGTACAATTCCATTTCTCTTGTTCCCCTTGTAACTTTGCCTAAATTGTAACTTTGATTAAGTCCGATTATATTTTCTCTGAGTATGCAAATGATTGGAGCCTATGAATGAAACTTAAACACACACCCTCACAAACAATTTTGTTTCACTTCATATTAATTCCATTTAATATCAGGCAGTCAATACTGCTTGACTATTTCCAGAACATTTTATTAATATTTGGTTTTTAACTTTCCAAAATATACAACAAAGATTATGATTTTTATCTCATCACTCTGCTACACACATCTTCACCTGTTACCACCAACACTTGATATTTTTTCATTAATACTTTGGTAAATAAACTCAGACAAATAGTCTTTTACATTTCCCTATTTTATTTAGTATAGGTTCTCAAAATTACTTTAAATAAGTAATAGTGATTATAAACTTGTTTACTATTGTCATTTGGCCTAGATCTCTTTTTTCAGTAATTTATAATGAAGAAAGTAAGGAACTATGTGAATTATCATAGCAGTTAACTTATTTTCCAAGAAGGAATCTTGGATTTCATGCTTTTCTGTTTTATTTTTTGTATCTCAATTCTGCAATTAAGAACTATCTCTAAATACAATAGTCTTACAAAACAATTACAGCTTACCTTTATAGATTTGTATGTGAGTGGATGTGTTTATTAAACTGTAAACTTGTTAAGTTCTTCTGTCGTGTTTGAGGAGCCACTGTAACTCTATGACATTCTTGCTGGCGTCAAACATTGGCTGCTCTTAAATAGGAAGCAGCCACGCTCACCTGGGGGAATCTTCTCTTGTGTGTCAATTAAATTCCTGAGCACAGCTTTTTTTAGCTATCACCAGGGTTTATTTTTTAAAATCATTTTCTTTGTAGGTGGCTTGCCCTATTCTTCACCCCTTCTTGGCATGAAGCATCCCTAAATTGGGGAGTCCCTTGGTGAAGAAACAACACTTAACTGTCAAGAAAAGTAGAAAGCATTCTACGAATTGTATTTCAGACTCGTAATAATTGGTGTGGATTTCCCTTCCTTACTTTTCTTCTCATAATTGATCCAAGTCTAGAACATCCACAATTTCAGTAAAATGTGTCACATGTTGTATCAAATGAACATGGCATAAATATTCAACACATTGGGTGGTGAGAGCCCTTTTCAGAAGCTGAACTCTGTCGATAGATTAACTTTTGTGGAAATTAAAGCATGTGGTGTCTATTGATGAAAAACAATCAGATGGATATAGTCATGTTATGACACCTACTCGGGCATCAGGGAAGGTTTATAGTTGATTCAAAATGTAAACTACTGCAAAAAAAAAACATTTTAAACAAGAATATTTAAGACAGAAAACACACAAACCGTTCGCTAAAGTCCTGATTCCTTTTCAGCTACTTTGAATCAGGTATGGAGGTAAAATTATCAGACATGATGAATCTACTGGTATCTATATTTGTTTTTCCCTGTTTCAATGTTGTTTGAGTATCTAATGTCTGATTCTAAACACATTTCCTTTTTTTTCTTCTATTTTTAGTCTCTTACTCTTTACTACAGCATGTCTCTCATACATTGGCCCTCCGTGCTCTTTATTATGACTAATATGGTATTCGTTGGAGCTTCCATCATGAGAACGGTATATGTGATATGTTTCCAGGAAGTGCATCACTTCCTTATAGACTGGAACAAAATGAATGTTCATCCCCTGTGTGGATGTTTTCTTATTTAATTAAATATCACCACCACTGAAAAAAATATGTAAAACTAAAACAATTCCTCAGCTATATCAGTGGCTGCACAAAATCAAGAAGCATCTAACATTCATTTCACAGAACAATTTTAAATTTAAAAATAAGGAAACACTGGTTCCTCTCACCCCAGAATCCCACGGTTCCCTAGTTTGTATTTTGTGGTTTCCTAGTTTGTACTTTGTGGTCCCCTTTTAGATTTTTAGCATTCAGAGACCTGAGAATTGCAGACACATGCAAAACAAGGAAGGAAGTGCGCTCTTAAGAGCCTCAGCACAGAAGAGATACATCACTTCTACCTGCACGCCTTTGTAGGAAGTAATCACATGTCTAACAAAGACGTTAGAGGGCTAGAGAATGTTGTTCACTGTGTGTCAAAGACACAGAAACATATTTGGAGAACATCAAGCCAGACTCTGCCACTGTCCTCAGTTTTGGTCACTAACAGTGTGCTACAGCATGCCGTAACATACTTACATTTATATTTAAGTTTTAACAAGATATTTACATAACAGAACAATTATGTATGGTACATGGTTATGTGTTATATTTGGCTTTTTAGACAATTGTTTTTAATGCAATGTCATAGTTTTTATTTTTAAATTATCAATGTTACTGAAGCATAATTTACAAAAAATAGAGTACAAACATTCAACTAGATTTAATGAGATGTCAAATGCAATAAGATTTAAGAAATATATACATTCATGAAAGCATCTCTACAATGTTGATACAGAACATTCACAATATCTGAACATTTTCTCATGTAGATTCCTAATTCGTCCTTTCTCTACCCAAGCACCAGGGAACTACAGATCAGATTTCTGTAACTCTAGATCATTTATAATCCATTGGAATGTGTTCCTTTATCCTGATGTCTTTGCTCACAGCTAGGATTTTACCTATGTTCTACCTATGTTTAAGTCATTTATTGTCAGTGCTGACTTAAACAAGCTTTATTTTGTTCATTTATTTATGTTGTATGGAATTTGGGTTGTTTCTCGATTTTTGGCTACCTTAATCTCAAAGAATGTAAATTGGAAATTATCTAGAGTTCTTGCATCATCTAGATTGTTTATTTGTTACGGTTCTTAGTTTGTACCATGAGTAGAAAATTTTTATTTAAGGTACAGATATTTACATAAGAAAAAAACTAATAATGTTTCTCTAGTTATATAATTATATAAGATGCTGCACTATATACTTCAGAATGCACAGAAAACTTTGGACCCTCCAGACTGCTTACTATGTCTACCAAACTTCTGTTTATCTTTTAGACTAAACTGGTATATCCCTAAAGATGACCTATTATTTTTGCATGCAAAGTTAAAACTTTCTAATGTAATACTCTCATATCCTCCCAATGTAATTTCTATTTTGACCTTTATTATATTATGTTGTATTATTTCTTCCATAACTTGACAACTTTTCCTTCAGAAACTCCTTGATTTCCTGGTATTTGTCTTCTTTACTTTCTGGTGAACATCCATCTCCAAGAATAGATCCCTCTACATAGAACACTTGGCCTTTTTTTAGAGATTCAATAATTTACACCCATATCATTTAATCTTCCATAATCACTAATTATGTATGTTGTGTTCTCTTACACTGGGAGTGAAATGTCTAGAAAGGAGTATGAATAACAACACAATATACTTTAGTGTGAACAAGAGCGAAAGCAGGGAGACCAGATAGGAAGTTATTGCAATGACCTGAGTGGGAGATGAATGTGGCTGTGATTAGGGTTGCGGTCATGTATATATTGTAAGAATTGGTCACAGAATTTACATAAACTTTATGCTCAAACATTCTCTTCTGTTTTGATTCTCACTTTAATTGTACATAAAGTCAAGGAGTTTCTGAATTTTATCATACATAAAATATGACATATTTGTGTGGGGGGAGTTGGGTTCATATCAAATATATTATGTTCATCTGAACAGATCTATAGTGAAGAGCTACTTCATATGAGTCTCATATGAAGATACAAGCCTTATCTTCAGGGGTGAAAATGTAATATGTATACATTTTTAAATAGAAAAATCAAAAATAAGAAATAAGTTAATAGTATTTTGTATTTTTGTTAACAATGAAAAAAGTCACTTGCAATGGCCCATTTAAAAAATAAAACTTGTTTCTTATCTCTCTGCTTCTGATCTTTGCTGGCACCATTCTGTGAGCCCATGCTATCTGTCAATATTCGGCACAACTACTGGAAGACAAGCTAAGTCATTACAATTGATTGTAAATATATCTTTATCATTTGCTCTTTAAATGTGTCATTTGTTCTTATTCATGAACTCTTACCAAATCTAGCACTTCAGAT
>NW_011889255.1:1927-3816 GCF_000151845.1 Pteropus vampyrus | reverse complement strand
ATCAAATATATTATGTTCATCTGAACAGATCTATAGTGAAGAGCTACTTCATATGAGTCTCATATGAAGATACAAGCCTTATCTTCAGGGGTGAAAATGTAATATGTATACATTTTTAAATAGAAAAATCAAAAATAAGAAATAAGTTAATAGTATTTTGTATTTTTGTTAACAATGAAAAAAGTCACTTGCAATGGCCCATTTAAAAAATAAAACTTGTTTCTTATCTCTCTGCTTCTGATCTTTGCTGGCACCATTCTGTGAGCCCATGCTATCTGTCAATATTCGGCACAACTACTGGAAGACAAGCTAAGTCATTACAATTGATTGTAAATATATCTTTATCATTTGCTCTTTAAATGTGTTATTTGTTCTTATTCACAATCTCTTACCAAATCTAGCACTTCAGATTATAATGACACAGTCTTCTAATGTAACCCATGATCTGGACATGATGATTTTATGATTTGTAAAATAAAACCTCGCCCTTCCTTAACATGTTTTATGCTGCTTATTCTGTTTTTCAGCTAAATAAACCATCTATTTGCACATTCTCCAAGTCTGCACCTTTTTTTTATTTTTACTTTTCCCTTACCAGTGTATTAATGAATCTGACACACTCTCAACACATAATTATTTAGTAAATTTTATTTTATTAATTTTATTTGTTTTACAACACATGGTAAGTATGATTGTACAATTTTGGGAGGTTGAGGTTTGGAGGCCGAGTCAGAAAGTCGGAGTTTTTGACATAAATCTTCATCTGATTGATGTCCTGTTGGCAAAAATTCAAAATTTCTTGGCCAATATTCACCACTTCTTTCTTTAGAAAAAATCTGGAAGCAATAAGTTCTTTTAAATGACTGAAATATTGCAAGATCTCTTCTCAGACTCAGTAGTGATGTCTAGATGTATTCAACAATTTCATGATTAAAAACAAAATGATAAGAGAATCTCAGAAACAATATATTCCAGTTTCTCAGCCAAAGCAGTAAATTATATGTAAGTTTAGCAACAAGTGTCCACATTTCTGCTTTCTGATGAAACGTACTATTTGACACTCATTTCATTTATTTTTGATACAGCTATTTGTTTTAATATTGTTTCTATAAAGCTCCACATTTTCTTTTTTAACAGTTCAATATCGATTTACTTAAGTCAGTGAGCACATTGCTTGTAAATATGTTGCATAATTTTGTTCTCCAAAGTGGGTAACATTTGTCAGGAAATTGAACCGAAATACTATTCTGATCAGTTTCAAGCTATATGTTTTCCCTAAAGCTCTTTGTACATCCCTCTTCCACAGATTATATATTCTCACATCAATTCAACTACTTTGTAATTAATTTTTCCCTATACACTCCTGCCACTTGGGCATTACCTCCTTGACATAATAATGTTTATCTCTGACCATTGAAATGTGTTATGAATTAACACACTCTCTTTGATTCTATTTGACCAGTGTGGAGATCAATGGGATTACTACTTCGTTTTATCTTTGCAGTAGCCTTTAAAATTATTGCTTACAATATGTAGGTCTTCCCATTTTTTATAGACCCTTGAAAATTACATTGCCTGTTATTTTACACTTAAACTAAATCCAAAATTACTTTGATATAGTAATATCACACTGTACACATTGTTTCTGCCTAAATGGAGGACTCCATCTATTCGTGATTTTTTGATTATTTTTGGATTTCTGTGATTCTTAAATATTGATTCTTTAACTTATTCCATCTTGTTGGCTTATTTTTATAATGCTGTGACATTCACATGTTTTGTGAGCTATTCTCTATTTGGCCTCATCTAGTAACGGATGAAAATATTGACTAAAACATACTTAAAATGCGTACATGTCAATTTCATTAATTTTAATATATAAATTACAT
>NW_011889255.1:0-692 GCF_000151845.1 Pteropus vampyrus | reverse complement strand
AAATTGAACAGAAATACTATTCTGATCAGTTTAAAATGTGTACATGTCAATTTCATTAATTTTAATAAATAAATTACATAAAAAACATTGAATAAAGCAAAACTTTGATTAATATGTGTATATTTGGGGAATGTAGTAATATTAAATATTCAAGTAAAATAAAAGACCAGAAATTTCAGGAAAACAGAAAGCAAACTCCCTGCATACATATATAATGGTTTTCCCATATCTCCATGAACGAATGAGGGATATATTCTTATGTTTCCTCTATTGAAGATCTTTGGTTTATAAACTTCTCCCAAATCCTCATTCTTAACCTCAAGTAAATGATGTGGGATTTCCCGTCACCTTCCTCAACACAACAACTAATTGAAGTCCCCACAACTTCTTTGACTTTTTCTGTCTTAGAGAAATATCTTATGGGATCATTTTACTAATGAGGATATAATGTTCAAAGTACAAACATTACTGTCCTGCTACCAATAATTCCTGTAGTGATAATGCAAGAAAAACAGATACCAGCATAGGCTACTATAGCAGTAGCACATTTAAAAATGCTCAGGCAGGCTGCCAGTCCACCTGGGAAAATTGTCTTGATGAGAACTGTTGTTTTTGGTATTTCCTTTGTAATATGTTTCATTCGTATTATAGAAAAATAAATAATTTAAGGGCTGAAATGTTGAAGTGATTAG
>NW_011889254.1:902898-905311 GCF_000151845.1 Pteropus vampyrus | reverse complement strand
TTCTTCCCAAGGAAGGCAATATTCCTTCTTCCTGGTTCCAGGCAACCAAAGACACAAATAGGAAATATCAATATCAAGCCCCTTCTGCTTCTTGCTATGGCAAGAGCTCTCTCATTTGAAGACTAACGCAGTGGGACATCACACACATTAGGGGGATCCTTCAAGCCTTTGCAAGCCTAAAGACTCAGGGGTCTGTAACCCAAGGCTACCTTTTTTACACTTTTGGGTTCCAGCTATATTCTGGTTTATAAGTCTCAATTTCTTTGAGTATATAAAAATCCTGAAGTTTCATGTAGAAAATATATAAAGCAGAAAAACGTCTAAGTGATCAGTCTTTCAGAAATCCTCAAAGGCTCTGCAAAAGGCAAAAGACAATCGAGAGGTTTTTTTGTTTTGTTTTGTTTTGTTTTGTTTTTATCAAGGGTGTTCAATACTACTGCAGAATAATCATGGAAAGGAGACACTGTCCAGTCCTTTCACTTCTGTTGTGAGTGAATGTTTATCACAACACTGTCAGAGTTGGGACAAAGGTGTAAGATTAAGAAATTACTTGTATATTCATATGGAACCTGAATCCCTATGGGCATCAGCTATTCAAAGAAGATAACTCCCCACTCAATGACACAGTTGAAATTATCAGGGAATGTGCTTTAATTCTGAGATCCTAATAAATATTTAGATAAAATATTCTGAGAAATGATTGCCTTGAGCAGTTTACCTTTCTAGGTCACTAATTCCATACTTTTCCTGGATATGAAAGTCTATATGAAAGCCAATGACTCAATAATTTTCTAGGTAATTGCCTGAAGTGGGATGGGCATTTCTAATCTGTGGTAGGAGCCACAGCCTGAGCTAAAATCAGATTTCTAGATAGGATTAGCTTTCCCATTTAAGAGTGACTTACAAACTGTCCAGCAATGGTGGGCATCTCCTGTGCTGCTGGCTTAGCTCTTGGGCTTCTCTTCGCTTCTCTACAAGTTTCTCTTCTAGGCTTTAGTATTATTCATTCACTACCATTTAATTTCCTATGCACATTAGTATCTGAGAAGAGAGAAAAATACATCATTTACTTTTATTTTCTCATCTGTAGAAATGCCATTTGGATGGAGTGCTCTTTCTGCTACTAAGATATTAGCAAAGGCCCACTTCTGTCAGCTCTATGCACTAGACCCAGTACTACTTCCATCAAGAGGTTGTAAGACCCTGGCCTTTTTTACCCTGTTTCAGTCTTTGTTACAGCTCAGCTCTGCCCTAAGACAGAATCTCACCCCTCCTCCAGATGTATCTTGTGCTCTTTCTCTCTCCTAGAACTGCTACCCTCATCTTTCTCTTCTCTCTGCTTTGTCCTCTCACCTTCTTTCTCCTCTGTCTGATCATTAGTCATCCTAGTGGTTTCTACTATTCTTGCTGCTCCTTTAGAGAGATAATAATTCCTGGCCATCTGTACACAAACATCGCTATTCTAATTCCTTGTTAATACCTCTTCCCTTATTATTTCTTTATGCGCCTGATAACCCTGGAGTAATGAGAATAGAAACCACTATACCAAACCAGGACAAATGAGTTAAAGCCCCAGTTGATATGTACCTAAAAGAAATTCTTAAGGTTAAATTTCAATAGGTAATCCTTAGCTTCTAGTAAGATGACCGCAAAGTGGGAAAGAGCACATATACAATAAGTATTACATAGCCTAAGTAGCAAGTTTTTCTATTGTATTTTACCCTTTAAGTTTGACCTTCAAGCTACCATTTTTTTTTTGTACATAAAATTATTAAGTATTTAACCTAACCAGGAAGCAACTACAGTGACTTGTCCCAAGCCTCAAAGCCATTATATTTATAAGAAATGGCCTGATGAAAGACTGTTTGGAGAGCAAGGTGGGGCTCCACACTTAATTCCTGAGTGATTTTACCCTATATTTACCCCATCACTCTTTAAGACACCCCAGATTTAAAGAATATACCTATCGCATGTATAAACCATCGCCATGTTTTCCATATTCCCCGACTCCCATATAATCCATAGGTCTCTCCTTCCATTTGTCAAGGTCTCTACCAGCATTCTCCTCTCTATAACTCATTGTTTACATCTCCTGCCTATTAGCATGCCCCTTTTGCTTTCATGGCACTAATGCAGGACAGAAAATAAAAGATTTGGCTTCAGGATTATCATGGTAAGTTTTTGAAATGTTTATTACTTGAGAAAAACTATATTATTCTTAGTAGTTTACATGAAAACTCCAGTATCCCAAGAAATCAGAGGAAAGCAACCTGTGACTTCCTTTACTAGCCACACAAGACATGGTAGCATTTCTACTAGAAACATCAAGTTTGCTGAGTGCACTTCAAAGTTGTTCCCTTAATCCTCAAGCTCTTACCTTGTTTCACAATGAAGGCTGCCTTCTTTTCTCCTT
>NW_011889254.1:892803-902848 GCF_000151845.1 Pteropus vampyrus | reverse complement strand
CTTAGCTCTTGGGCTTCTCTTCGCTTCTCTACAAGTTTCTCTTCTAGGCTTTAGTATTATTCATTCACTACCATTTAATTTCCTATGCACATTAGTATCTGAGAAGAGAGAAAAATACATCATTTACTTTTATTTTCTCATCTGTAGAAATGCCATTTGGATGGAGTGCTCTTTCTGCTACTAAGATATTAGCAAAGGCCCACTTCTGTCAGCTCTATGCACTAGACCCAGTACTACTTCCATCAAGAGGTTGTAAGACCCTGGCCTTTTTTACCCTGTTTCAGTCTTTGTTACAGCTCAGCTCTGCCCTAAGACAGAATCTCACCCCTCCTCCAGATGTATCTTGTGTTCTTTCTCTCTCCTAGAACTGCTACCCTCATCTTTCTCTTCTCTCTGCTTTGTCCTCTCACCTTCTTTCTCCTCTGTCTGATCATTAGTCATCCTAGTGGTTTCTACTATTCTTGCTGCTCCTTTAGAGAGATAATAATTCCTGGCCATCTGTACACAAACATCGCTATTCTAATTCCTTGTTAATACCTCTTCCCTTATTATTTCTTTATGCGCCTGATAACCCTGGAGTAATGAGAATAGAAACCACTATACCAAACCAGGACAAATGAGTTAAAGCCCCAGTTGATATGTACCTAAAAGAAATTCTTAAGGTTAAATTTCAATAGGTAATCCTTAGCTTCTAGTAAGATGACCGCAAAGTGGGAAAGAGCACATATACAATAAGTATTACATAGCCTAAGTAGCAAGTTTTTCTATTGTATTTTACCCTTTAAGTTTGACCTTCAAGCTACCATTTTTTTTTTGTACATAAAATTATTAAGTATTTAACCTAACCAGGAAGCAACTACAGTGACTTGTCCCAAGCCTCAAAGCCATTATATTTATAAGAAATGGCCTGATGAAAGACTGTTTGGAGAGCAAGGTGGGGCTCCACACTTAATTCCTGAGTGATTTTACCCTATATTTACCCCATCACTCTTTAAGACACCCCAGATTTAAAGAATATACCTATCGCATGTATAAACCATCGCCATGTTTTCCATATTCCCCGACTCCCATATAATCCATAGGTCTCTCCTTCCATTTGTCAAGGTCTCTACCAGCATTCTCCTCTCTATAACTCATTGTTTACATCTCCTGCCTATTAGCATGCCCCTTTTGCTTTCATGGCACTAATGCAGGACAGAAAATAAAAGATTTGGCTTCAGGATTATCATGGTAAGTTTTTGAAATGTTTATTACTTGAGAAAAACTATATTATTCTTAGTAGTTTACATGAAAACTCCAGTATCCCAAGAAATCAGAGGAAAGCAACCTGTGACTTCCTTTACTAGCCACACAAGACATGGTAGCATTTCTACTAGAAACATCAAGTTTGCTGAGTGCACTTCAAAGTTGTTCCCTTAATCCTCAAGCTCTTACCTTGTTTCACAATGAAGGCTGCCTTCTTTTCTCCTTCTTGTACACTCCTCTCTGAAACTGAGATGGGGAGAGTGATGGTGATGCTAGCAATTCTTCTTGCTCTCTTTGAACCTTTGAGCTGAGAGAAGCTGACGTTGTTGTAAGATGAGAGTTTCCACCTATGCCCTTTGCTCGATGTCGTCCTTTTCCACATAGGTATAATTTTGGGGGCTGAAGATATATAACCCAAATAACTGACAGGAGAGAGGCAACTGCCCCACAGGACACCAAGAACCTCTCTCTTGGGTATTAAATCCTGCCTCTAACTCATCTGAACACTCTTTACCATATGGACCTGCATATAACACATTTGTAGAGGACAGGTATAGGTATTACAGGAGATAAGAAGAATCATTTCCACAATTATGGTGTTTTTGATCAGGCTATCTGCAGCAGATACAGCTGGGGAGTTATCTTGTAGTCAGGTTAGCTGAAAGGAAAAAAAATGAACAAATTAATTTGATGTTTCTCTCTCTGTCTCTTTCTTCCTCTCTCTTGCCCTCTCTCTCACACACACACACAATTTGGATATTTATAAAATATTAGGTGTGCTAGAAATTTCCCATGCAGACATCAGCATTGGTGAAAGCCTAGTATGGCAGGGAACAGAGATGTTTTCCCTCTTTTATTCTAACTTTCTTTATTCCCAATCACCACTACTACGAAACTCACCAGAAACATAGAGCTTTGTTGGCCAGACCACTGCTACAGACTGGGTTGGAAGTGGTAGAGCTTCTTCATGAGAGCAGCAGTTACCCATGGAACTCTTACCTGTGCTCCATTCTATTCCCCTCCCAACACTTTCAGCTTCTAGTCAGGCAGTTATTTTGCCTCTGACAGTTAACTACTCAATCTTTTCTTCTTCCAGTAAGCATCCCTGGCCCCCATGTTCATCCACTCCTCAAATCAATGTGTCTTTCTTATACCATTCTCCTTATTCTGTCACTCTCCCCCACAAAAAAAAAAAAAAAAAGTGATTCCTCAGTTAAGGCATTTTTGTTCCCTCTGAGAAAATAGTCTCATGATCTTGATATAATCTAAAACCACAATAAAATTATCTATCATCTATCTATCTATCTATTTATCTATCTATCTATCTATCTATCTATCTATCTATCTATCTACCAATCTACCTATCATCATCTTCTATCCATCTATCTAATCTATAATTTATCTTACATGGTACATTATACACTGGCTCCTACTGAAGAAAATTTCTATTGATATCCATGTTTACTTCAGGTTAGTCCTTTCAAAGCTAAAGAGGAATTCTGGTCTCACTTCAGGCAGTAACTTTCTGGGCTACATTTTCTATTTCCTTAGGGTCAGATAATTTCTTATTCTACTTTCCACTTTCAGAGCATCACAGATGAGTAAAGGTGAGAAAGAAAATAAATTATTATAGAAGGCAGCAACCATCACTCAGACAGATAAATGCATAGAACAGTTACCTCATGAAAATTGTGGCAGACTTGGGGCTCCTACAGAGAAGTGATGTGGTTATTTGTAGGTTCTGATTTCTCAGGCACAATTGATCTTTTGTGGGAAGAAAATGATAACCTCAGCATTTCTCTACTGAGTGACATAGGTCCTCTATATATGCCCTTCTTCCTCATAGAAAGCTTATCTCAATTTATTCCTATCTCTGCGCAAGAGAGGATGCCCCCAAACTCACTTTCACATGAGCAGGCAGCTTCTCTGATATCAACTTCCAGATGCTTCTCCATTCTAAAATGTTTCATTGCAGCTGACTTTGGAAAGCAGGGAACACTGATCCTGCAGCTAGTCTGTTCATGGTGCTCAGATATTTGGTTGACCACAATCCTCTTCTAAACCTCTAAGATATCATGGGTGTCCAACTGCCAATGTCCCTTTACTCTAGATGGCTGTTGGGGCTGGAATATTGCCAAGGTTCTGGAGCTTTCTTTATCTCCTCAGTTACTCCCCAAGATTCTGTGGTCTCAAATTAAGTTTATATGAACCAACTTCTTCTCAAAGATAATTTCTTTTTTTCAAAGGAAAGGCTCTCAATCACCCGCTTTTAATCACATGGATAACTACATCTGTATTTGGACATGCATGAATGTTTAGCTAAGGGAAAAACTATCCTCCTGGTCAGAAATACCCTAAACCTTTTTGTCCTCCTGCATGTAACTTCAAGGAACATCTCCTCAATAACCAAAATAGCTTCTTCAATCACCGAATTGAGATGTAACATATTTTTTTCACTTGTATAATTACAGTGATGTCAGAAATTATTTTAAATTGTATAAACACTACTATGTAGAGAAAATTAAGACTATTATTAAAATATCATCTTCATACCTCATTTTATTATACGTGTGTGTGTGTGTGTGTGTGTGTGTATGTAATTTCATCTCTTCCTGTCTTTAGTCTAAAGGGGAGATTTTATTGTAGTTTCTAAATTGTATGTATAAAATTTAGAGCTTTCATTTCTTCATTACATCATTTTCATGTCAATATTCTAAATTTCAATTGATCATAATGAAAAAATCTTTAATATGAGAAAAACATTATGTCTACCCCACACTTTAGTTTTACTTCTCTCTTACCACATTCTTTAGGTCCATTTTTAGAAGTTAGATCATGCAATGAGAGTTTGAATATTTTAATAACCCTTAAAAAATCTTACCAAACTCTCCAAAGATGTTTGTGATATTGCTCCATATTTATGGTATTTTATATGGATATATACATATAATTTTATTAAATTTATTAAATGTGTTAATAAAATTATACAATGTACAATTTTATAATGCATCATCTGTATACTACATTGTGTGTTCACCACCCTTTACTCTTTTCTATCCCCTATCCCCCTTTCCCTCCGGTAACTACCATACTGTCGTCTGTGTCTATGAGTTTTTGTTTATCTTGTTTGTTCCTTTGTTGCTTTCAGTTTTATATTCCACATGTGAGTGAAATCATATGGTTTTTGACTTTTTCCATCTGAGTTATTTTGCTTAGCATGATACTCTCCAGGTCTCCATCCATGTTGTCATAAGATGTACTATTTTTTTTTTTTTTCCTGCAACCAGCTGAATATAGGTATGGCAATTCTCTTTGCGTACTGTGGTTTCACTTAAACTGTATTAAGTCATCATTTCTGCACAGGCAACACTGCTTTGGATCCTTAGAAACTAACAAAAGCAGGAGATTGAGGAGAAATAAGAAGAAAAGTAGAAAGAGAAGTACAAAGGAGACTTTCTTCTTTCCTAATTAAAAACTGACTGATGTGAAGTAGTGGCACCAAAAAAAGTAATGGACTAAGTTATTTATTTATTTATTTATTTTTATTTTTTACTTGCTTACTTACTTCTTACTTCTTTCTATAGTTGTATCTAAGATTCTGCCAAGGAACATCATTTGTTCAGATAGAACAATAAAAAGTGGTAAAGATGGTTGACTAGATAGATGCATTGGAATCAATGCTGAATGTAAAATGAGGACTATAAATATAAGGATAAAAAGCCTTGAGCTAACCTTTGAAAACTGAATTTCAAAGAAGAGAATTTGGTTGACATCTGGTTAATATTAAGATCTCTGCTTCTGAAAGTAGTTTTATAATTTAAACTTGGCTTTTTCCTATATATTGGCTTTTTCCTAAATAAAAAATTGTTTTAAAATTTATTTCTAAATTTAAAAAGTTTGTATCACTTAGTATGGACACAGTTTTAAGGGAAATTGCAGTAAGCCAAAGACAGAAAATATTATTTTATTGCATTTTGCAGTAAGTAGACTTAAGGGATTCATGGAATAAAGGACATACATGTTAAAATAAAGATGGAAGGAAAAAAATGAATGGAAGAAAAAACAAAAAGGAAGAAAATTTTTAGATTTTTAGCATAGCTTAAAGTAATATACCCAGGCTTTTAAATTTCATAGACCTGTACAAAATTTTTTCCTCTTTTTATTGCTCATTTCTTCTCATAAAGGCTTTGTAAAATACACATTTATTGTTAGTATCTACTTCCTGTTTTCTCATCAATAATTCTTTGTAATTATCTATGTTCATCCTATGTGCAATTTCTCTAGATACACATTAATGTATTTACAGGCTGTAAAATTCCTAATTTTCTCATCTGATTTATATCTATTTTCTATTATTTTCATTATCACCACTTTCTTGTACAAAACAGGAAATAACTAAATTCCTCAGAATTTTTTTTCTTATTCAGGAAAGGACTTACCAATTTGCTCTTACTGGGCAATTTAATTATCATAATTTTCTCTTTAGTGGAAACTACATTTAAATTTTAAAAAGAAAAGTAGCCCAACTGCTTGGAAAAATGATTATTTATATTTAGTTATCAGCAATACCAACTGAAAGTTCAGAATTGAATCTGTGTCATTACTATAGAAATTATATTGAGTGTGTTGTAATCATCCCACAGAAGCAAGATGAATCCCCCAACTGGTTTGAATGTTGAGACAGATGATGACACACATACGCCACGAGAATAAGAAATATTTTCTGTCAAGCATGTCCAATATGGTTTGAGAGAAGGGAGGGGAAATTGGCTTGGAGTGTTACGGTGATTGGGGGCATAGTGGGTGTGATGCTTCTGGGAGAAGGCTTGTTTTTTTGAATTTCTCACTGGTGTCCTAGGAGAGAACTCAGTCTTTCTTATCAGATTGCTCAGAGGAAAGAAGAATGGTGGAACCTGAAAGCTGTCAGCAGTCAAACATCAAAAGTGGAATCAGAATCTTTATTACAAGTGATAAGGTAGATACTAAAGAGATTTCTAGAATGGAAGAAGCTATAGAAATTTATGAACAAGTAAAATAAATTAGCTTTGAGTTCAATGGTTATATGTGATTGATTATATCTTGACTTTTAAATGTTAATAATTGTCTTTTTTTATATATTTAAGATGTGGATGTGAAGATGATTAAATTGCTCTGGCATCGCTACTCTATTAACTATCAGGGCTCATTAACTCATCTGGCTGTTTGGATAGTCATCCTTTTACTCACTTATCATTCTATGATCAATGAGAAAAAAATACTCAAAAAAATTTCAGTTGAAATATATGCAATATTAAAATATAAATCATATCAGCTTAAAAGGGCTCTCCTTATATCAAATAATTTTTAATAATAATAAGTCTTATTAATCAATGAGCTAACAAAAATTAGTAAATTAAAAGTGCTGAGAGAATGATTAGAATTTGAAAGGGGAAAAAGCTTCTTAGATTGTTATCTCATACTAACACTGACAGTGATTCCAAATTAAATGTAAATATAATAAATTTTTAAGGCTCCAAAGCTGAGAATCTTTAGAAAATATGACTCTCCAGCTGAGAAATTAGCACACTGGAAGACTGACAGACTTGACCAAATGAAAATACTACTTGTGCTGCTAATAGTAGTGGTGATAACAATGATAAGAGTAATAACTCTCATGGCAAGAGGAAATTATAATTAAAGAAGATAAATTGAAAAAATGTGTACAATTGACATTTTATTTACAAAGAACATGTATAAGACTTCAACAGATAATTAAAGAAAAAATTATAAACAGACAATTTTAAATGAAGAAAACAAAAATAGTAGGAGACATGATGACCTTAATACAGAAAATAGAAATACAAAATGAGAAAGCACTGAGATAGCAGTTCTTAACTACAAAAATTGAAAAATAAGTATATGAAACTCTATCCAGACCAGTGTAAGATGAAATGGACACTCTCTCATGTTGCTATTAGAAACACAAACAGGAACATTGGGATATACAATTTATCAAAATATATTCACAGACTCAGAATGTATATTCCTCTAGTCTCAGTGAGTCTAACTCTAGTATATCTTAGGGTTAAATAATACACAAATTTAGAATAAAATAACTTCATGAATAAATGTGTAGTTTATTTATAATAATACTTTTATTATTGAAGACATGTACATCTGGTATAACAGACAAATGATTTTTTAAAAATTTGTCACATATCCATTATATGAAATGCAATATATGTATTAAGATAGTCATTATAAAATTATGTAATAACATGAAAATGCTTATAGATTTTTTTTTTAAATAAAGCAAAGTGAACATCTGAACATTAAAGATGATCACAAGAATGTAAAATACACAGAAGATAAAAGATTTTGTTGTTGCGATTTACTGCTATATCCCTATCATATAAAATGGAGCCTGGCAACCAAGCTGGTATTCAAAATATTTATTTAATTAATTATAAAAAATGCATTACTTTAGCATACAGAAATAGACAAAAATATTAACTATAATCATGAATATATGATGAAATTATGGACATTGTCCTCTTTCTCTATAACTGCATTTTAAAAGCTTTTAAACTGACTTGTGAAAAAAATCACTTTTGAAAATAATTATGTTTTACTATAGTTAATGGCTTTCTATAAAACAACAAATTCATATTTTGCTATAAAAAATAAGATTATTATTTCACTTAGCAAATTGAGAACTATGTGAATTCACTTATATGTGGGATATAAAACTGAAACCAACAAATGAGCAAGACAAACAAACAAAATTTCATTGACATAGACAACAGGTTAGTGGTTACCGAAGGAAAAAGAGGAGAAGGGAGAGGTAGATAAGGATAAAGGGGGTCAAGTATATAATGACAGAAGGAAATTTGACTTGGGGTGGTGAACATATGATAGACATATAACATATTATTGAACTGTATACTTGAAACTTATATAATTTTATTAACGAATGTCACACTAATTTGATTAATTAATTAATTAATTTAAAAGACTTTACTCACAATCTCAATTATTATCACTTCAATGCAGTTTTAAAATCTCATTCATGGGCATACACTATCTAATATTAAACATAGGTCATATCATTTTTTACCTTTTAGAATAATCATTACTATCTTTGGAAACATGGTGGAGTGAGAGACATCCCAGATCTCTCCCCTTGAAACAACAATAAGCTGAACATCTAAAACTCAACACAAAGCACCCAAACTGCACACCAGCATGTCTGAGTGTGGGATCTGTGCATAAGAGCTATCACAGGTCAGAACCCCAGATGTCAGGCGGGGGAGTAATAAAGAAGCTGCCTCTTGCAGCCACCAGAGCTCCCTGCAGGCGTAGGGGGAGGGGAGAAGGAGCGGCGAGTTCCTGCAGAGAGTTCCCTGAACATTCCTGCCTGCTGGCTACAGGGCCCAGTCGTCAGGGCAGAAAGCAGAGAAACAGGACGAGACCTCGGAGAAACAACAGCTGATTTTGGCCAAGGCTGAGCCACAGCCCCCAAACCCAAATCCAGAGGGCCCCTCCCCACATACCCTCCAAGACTGATCACCACGGAGCCACAGGGAAATCTGAGCAAATGTTGCCAAGACTGTCGCTGACACTGACAGGGGCTGAAATTGGGGGTAGTGAGCATGATTAAATATCTACAAGAAAACTGAAAAAGCGTTATGAAGATTTTATATAAAGAAGGGAACCAAGAGGCTTAGACACCACCTACTGGAAACCAAAAGAAAAGTGCCTTCATTGCAACAGGCTAAAGAAAGACCATTATATAACAAACCTTCCTTCTGGAAAAACAGAGTACAAATCAATTAATGACCAGATAGAGGAATAGTCCATTAAACACCATGAACAACCAAGGTGACAAGGCATCTCAGGACGAAAAAGAAAAATCTTCAAGAAATAAGCTTACAGACATAGAAATATGCGACTTAAATGACAGAGAATTCAGGATGGTACTTCTGAAAAAACTCAATGAGATCCAAAACAACTTAAATCAACAATTTCAGGAACTGAAAATACAACTAGATGAGCAGAGCAAGGAGACTGAAACCCTCAAAAAAGAACCAAATAGAACTTCTAGAGATGAAGAACACACCGTAAGAGTTGAAAAATGAAATAGCAAGCCTGGGAAACAGAGTCGACCAAATGGAGGAAAAGATCAATGATATTGAAGACAGAAATCTAGAAATAAATCAGAAGGAGGAAGAGAGAAATCGAAGAATGAAAAATAATGAAAGAGAAATGCAAGAACTAGTTGATACCATCAGCAGAGGAAACATAAGAATAACGGGCATTATCGAAGGCGAGGAAAAGGGACAGGGATTAGAAAGCATTTTCAGACAAATAGTTGATAAGAATTTCCCAAATCTAAGGAATGAGCTAGAGATTGGAATTCAAGAAGTCAACAGAACACCCAATTATCTCAACCCAAGAAGGCCTTCACCAAGACTCACTGTATTAAAATTATCAAAAATCGACGACAAAGATAGAATTTTCAAGGCAGACAGAGAGAAAAAAATGGTACCTTATAAAGGTAAACCTTTTAAATTATCCTCGGACTTCTCAGCGCAAACTTTACAAGCCAGAAAGGAATGGAATCAAATATTTAACCTACTAAGTGAAAAGAACTACCAGCCTAGATAATGTATCTAGCTAAGATCTCCTTTAGATATGAAGGAGAAATTAAGACTTTTCCAAATATACAAAAATTGAGGAAATTCTCCAATATGAGGCCTGCACTATAGGAAATACTGAAAGGGGTCAGTTCACCTAAAACAAAATGACAAAAAAAAAAAAA
>NW_011889254.1:849040-892753 GCF_000151845.1 Pteropus vampyrus | reverse complement strand
AAAATGACAAAAAAAAAAAAAACACACATAATTAGGAGTAAGATGACTATCAGACAAATAGAAGCAGAGGAATGCAAACCTTACTAAGAACAGGGCATTATAACCTTAAATAATAAGAAGAGAATTGTTATAACGAGATAGTAATGAATGTTCAGGATACATAGGAACAAATCGAGATAACAATGACTGAAAAGGGGCAAATTCAAAGACCCAAACTGGCAAAGGGGAATGGAGATAAGACACTCGAAGAAGAAAATGATGACTATACATTTATAACTATCTTTTACATATTCATAATGGTAACCACACACCAAAGATTCAGAGCTGAAGTATATAACATAAAACAGGAAAGATCAGAGGCAAAACCCACAAAAGCCAACCAAAATAAAGAAAACAGAAACACAAGGACAAAGAAGCAATGCAAACACCAAGCTATCAGAAAGCAAAAGAGGAAATGGCTATCAGAAGACTTCATATTTCAATAATCACCCTAAATATTAATGGACTGAACTCACCAATAAAAAGGCACAGAGTTGCAGAATGAATCAAAAAACAAAACCCAATCATATGCTGCCTTTAGGAAACACACCTCAGCTCCAAAGACAAATATAGACTCAAAGTGAAAGGGTGGAAAATGATATTTCAAGCAAATGGCATTCAGAGAAAAGCAGGAGTAGCGGTACTAAATCAGATGAAATAGATTTCAAAATAAAAAAGGTAAAGAAAGATACCGAAGGATACTTAATAATGATAAAGAGAATTATGAACCAAGAAGACATAACACTTATTAATAACTGTACTCCAAATCAGGAAGCCCCAAAATATGGAAAGCAATTACTAACAGAACTGATAGGAGAAATAGACCAAAACATTAACATTGTAAGGGACCTGAATACCTCACTGTCGGATATGGACAGATCATCAAACAGAAAATCAATAAGGAAATAACATTCTTAAATGACACATTAGACCAACTGACATAATTGACATTTACAGAGGCTTCCATCCCAAAACAGCTGCTCTTATATTCTTCTCTAGTGCTCATGGAACATGCTCAAGAATCGACCATATACTGGGACACAGAAATAGCCTCAACAAATATAAGAGTATTGAAATCATACTAATCCTATTCTCTGATCATAATGCTTTGAAACTAGAGATCAACTGCAAAAAGAAAGAAGGAAGAACCCCGAATACATGGAAATTAAACAACATGCTACTGAAGAATAACTGGATCAGAGAAGAAATCAAACAAGAAATCAAGATATACAGAGAAACGAATGATAATGATAGTACGACATATCAAAACTTTTGGGACACGGCAAAAGCTGTCATAAGAGGAAAGTTCATATCATTATAGGCCTATCTTCAAAAACAAGAATGAGCACAAATAAACAACCTAATGTTTCATCTTAAAAAACTAGAAAAGGAAGAACAAATGAGGCCTAAAGTCAGCAGAAGAAAAGAAATCATCAAAATTAGAGCAGAAATAAATGAAATTGAAAACAAGCAATAGAAAAAAATGAATACAACAAGGAGCTGGTTCTTTGAAAAGGTTAATAAAATTGACAAACCCCTGGCTAGACTCACTAAAGAAAAAAGAGAAAGGACACAAATAAACAAAATCAGGGATGAAAGAGGGGAAATTATGACTGACATCACAGAAATACAAAGGATCATGCAAGAATACAATGAAAAAATATATAACACCAAATATAATAACCTAAAAAAATGGACCAGTACTTAGAAAAATACAACCTTTCTAGACTGAATCAAGAAGAACTGGAAAATCTAAATAGACCGATCAGTAGTATGGAAATCGAAACAATCATCAAAAATCTACCAAAAAGTAAAAGTCCAGGACCAAATGGCTTCATCAGTGAATTCTACCAAATATTCCAAGATGTAATACCTATTCTCCTCAAACTCTTCCAAAAAATCGAAGAGAAGGCAATACTTCCCAACACATTTTGTGAGGCCAATATTATTCTGATACCAAAATCTGGTAAAGATAACACAAAAAAAGAAAAACACAAACCAATATCTCTCATGAACACAAATGGAAAAATCCTAAATAAGAGACTAATGAACCAAATACAGCAACATATTAAAAAGATTATACACTATGATCAAGTGGATTTCACCCCAGATGCACAGGGATGGTTCAACATATGCAAATCAATTGTGATACACCACCTAAACAAATTAAAAATAAGAATCGTATGATCACATCAATAGAAGCAGAAAAAGCCTTCGACAAAATGCAGCATCATTTATGAACAAAACACTTAACAAGAGGAAAGCCTCTTCAATAAATGATGCTGGGGCAACTGGAAAGCCACCTACAAAAGTATGAAACTAGACTGTTGTCTATCACCACACACCAAAATTAACTCAAAATGGATTAAGGATCTGAATATAAGACCTGAAACATTAAAATGCATAGAAGAAAACATAGAAACTAAACTGAAAGTCCTTGGACTTAAAGAGAATTTTATGAATTTGACCTCAAAACCAAGAGAAGTAAAAGCTAAAATAAATGAATAGGAATACATCAAACTAAAAAGCTTCTGCTCAGCAAAAGAAACCGTCAACAAGGTAGAGACAACCATCCAAATGGGAAAATATAGTTGCAAGCAACATCTGTGATAAAGGCTTAATGTCCAAAACATACAAAGAACTCATAAGACTCAATAACAACATAAAAATGAATAATCTAAAGAAAAAATGGGCAGAGGACCTGAATAGACACTTCTCTCTAGAGGACATACAAATGGCCAACAAATATATGAAAAGATGCTCAACATCACTAGCTATTAGGGTAATGCAAATCAAAACCACAATGAGATACCATCTCACACTTCTTAGAATGGCTATAATCAACAGAACAAGTAATAAATGTTGGAGAGGATGCGGAGAAAAAGGAACCCTCATATACTGCTGGTGGGACTGCAAATTGGTACAACCATTATGAAAAACAGTATGGAGGTTCCTCAAAAAACTAAGAATTGATCTACCATATGATCTAGCAATCCCTCTACTGGATATTTACCCCAAAGACTTGAAAACTCATATCCGAAAAGATATTTGCACACTGATATTCATAGCAACATTATTCACAGTGGCCAGGACTGATACGATAGATGATTGGATAAAGAAGCACTGGTATATATATACAACAGAATATTACTCAGCCATGAGAAGAGATGAAATACTGCCATTTGCGACAACATGGATGGACCTCGAGATGGTCATGCTAAGTGAAATAAGTCAGACAGAAAAAGTTGAAAATCACATGATATCACCTATGTATGGGATATAAACCTAAAAGCAACAAATTAGCAGGATAAACAAAGAGAGGACTCATGGATGTGGAATATAAGCTAGTGGTTATCAGAGGACTATAGACTAGTGGTTAATAGTGGGATGGGGGAAGTAGGGGGTGGTAGAGAGGGTAAAGGAGGTCAAATATAGGGTTTAGGGGGAGCATAAAGTGGGTAAAGGGGATCAAATATATGGTAGCTGAAGGAAACTGGACTTTGAGTGGTAAATACACAATAGAATATACAGATGTCAAATGATAATGTGCACTTGAAAATTACATAATTGTATCAACCAATGTTACCCCAATAAACTTAATTAAAATTTTTAAAAAATAAATAAAAGCTGGTTGACCTTGACTCAAAAAACAGAATCATTACTCTTTTTATAGTACAAGTCCTTGTGTTTACATTGTACTCATAACCATCAATGTTAACGAATGTTTAATATTTCTTTGAATTGTTATTGTTTATCTAACTTTCCTTGTTGGGTATGATGGTTAAGTTTATATGTCAGTTTGATTTAGCCCCAGGGTGCCCAGATATTTGGTCAAATATTCTGGGTGTTTCTGTGAGGGTAATTTTGGATGAGATTAACATTTAAATTAGTAGACTGAGTAAAGCAGATTGTCCTCTCTAATGTGGATGGACCTTATCCAATCAGTTAAAAGCCTGTATAGAACAAAAAAGCTGACCTTTCCTAAAGTAAGATAATTCCACCAGTCTAAACTGGAACATTGATTTTTCCTGCATTCAGACTTCAACTGTAACATTGGCTCTTCCTGGGTCTTGAACCTGCTGGTCTCTGGACCAGAACTACACCATCATCTCTCCAAGTTCTCAGCTTGGATCACCAGCAAATTCACACACATGTGCATGCACACACACACACACACACACACACACACACACACACATACCAGCAAATACATTACTCATAGTGATAGAGAACTTAAGATATTCTCATATTAAAGAAATAATGAAGATACTATCACCATCATGCCTACCTTAAAAATAAAGGAAGGTTAAAAGAAAGACAAAATAACTTGGTTAGCATAACATAGATAAGTAGAATAGGCATGACTCTTTCTCTTGAGTTTTCTAAATCATGCTTCACAGTTGAAGCAAAAAATGTAATACTGGCTGATATGATTTTTAAATATACAGAATAAAATTTTGGACAATTATATTGTAAATGAGAGAAAAGGAGCATAAAGAAAAATTTCTACTCTTCCCTCAAACTGGTTAAGTGATGACACAAGTAAACTGTAATAAGTTATACATATATAATATAATTCCTAGAAAAATCAATAAAATTCTATCCATAGAAATACATTGAAAAATACTATAGATAAATCAAACAGAATTCTAAAATCGTTCAAGAAATCTACAGGAAAGCAGAAAAAACTTCGAAATGTAAAACAGAAAGAAGAAAGAAAACAGAAAGGAAAATACCATACTTAAGTCCTAAAATTCTTAAATATAATTTTCTAAATATACCAAAAAGCACATTGGCAAAGTGGATTAAAAGGTATGACCCAACTATGTCCTGTCTATAAGAAATTCACATCAAATATAATAATATAAGCAGTTTGAAAGTAAAAAGATAGAATAACAATATAAAAATGTTGGAAGTAAAAAGATAGAAAATATATATCATGCAAATATTAAACAAAATAAAGCAAAAGTGTCATTATGAGTATAAGGTGAAGATGATTTAAAACCAAAGACTATTACCAGAGACATAGAGGGACATTATATAATGACTGAAAAACAATAATCTACCAATAAGATAATAGAATCCTAAATGTACATATATCAAACAATAATGTGTCAAACCCTGTGGACAGAACTAAGAGAACTGAAAGGCGGTATAAACAAATCCACAACTGCAGTTGAGGAATTCAACATACCTCTCTTAACAACTAATAGAACACTAGAGACCAAATCTGCAAGGATATGAAAGAACTCAACAACACCATCAAGCAACAGATTTAATTGACATGTAAGGAATACTCCACACAACAAGAGCACACACATTCTTTTCAAGTGCCCATGATATATATACCAATATATACCATATAATGAAGCAAAAAATAAACCTCAGCAAATTTAAAAGAATTGAAACTATACAGAGTGTGTCCTTTGACCACAATGCAATCAAACTAGAAATCAATCATTGAAAGGTAACAATGTAATCTCCCAAACACATGAAATCTAAAAAACATACTTCAGATAATTAAAGTGTCCAAGAGGAAGTCTGAAGAAAGTAAAAATTTCATTGAACTGAATGAAAATGAACACAAAACATAACAAAATTTGTGAGACATAGCTATACTAGTGCCAAGAGTGAAATTTATATCTAATTATACACTCTATAAAAGAAGAAAAAACTCAAATCAAAACTTGAGCTACGATGTCAAGAACCAAGAAGAAGAGGAAAATAGACCCCAAGTAAACAGAAAACCAGTACTGAGCATAAGAGTAGATGTCATTTAAATTATTTTAAAAATAAAGAAATAGAGAAAAATCAATAAAAAAAGAGCTGGTACTTTGGAGCATCAAGAAACTTGACAAAATGCTAGTAAGAATGACAGAGAAAAAGGGACGATTCAAATTGTCAGTATCAGAAAGTAACTAAAAGATATCACTAAAGATCTTGAAGATACCAAAAGGATAATAAAGAAATGCTACCAATACCTTTACACACACATTTGACAACTTGGATGAAATAAGCCACTTCCTCAAAACAACAAAATTCACAACTCACCCAATATAAAACATTATTTGAATAGCTCTGTAACCATTCATGAAATGTAATTTATAATTATTAAAAAGAAATTCCCCCAGATAAATCTCCAATCCAAGTTTTCACTGAAGAATTCTACCAACCACTTAAGAAATTATTAACACTAAATTTATACAGTCTCTTCCAGAAAACAGAATAAGAGAAAATACTTCTCAATTTCATGAACCTAGCATTACTCTGACACAAAACAAGACAGACATTACAAAAAAGACTATAGACCAATAATTCTCCTTAATCTTGATGTAAGATCCTTTACCAAAATATTAGCAAATAATATTCAGCAATAAATAAAAGAATGTGACATGATGAAGAATTTTTTTTTTAATTTGACAATACTCAACCACATTTAATGATAGATAAAGAGTATCTACAAAAACACCTACTATTATTATCTTTAATGGTGAGGACATTAAATATATTAAATGGTTTCTCCCAAGATAAGGAAAAGGGCAAGAATGTCTATTCTCAGTTTACAAAATAGTAACAGAAGTTCTAACCAATAAGTCATATATTGCAATAAGTCAATAAATAAATAAATGGCAAAAGTTTGAAAAGTAGGAAAAAATTTGTCTCTATATGCAAATGACATAATTATGTGTGAAGAAAATCCCAAAGAATCAATACACATTTCTAGAACTAATAAATGAATTTCATAAGTTACTGGATATATGATAAATATATGAACATCAACTGTATTTTAATATGCTAGTGATAAATTGAGACAAATTAAAAATACAATATATTTTTTGATTACTGAAAAATACTGTGTTGTAAATCTACAACATATGTACACCATCTATCCTTAAAACTACAAAAGATTGATGAAAGAAATCAAAGAAGATCTAAAAAATGGAGAGGTATATATATATCATTATCGGGAATTGGAAGACTCAACTTAGATATAGACTTGTCTTAGATATAGATATAGACTCGTCTTAAATATAGATTTTAGCCAAGTAATGTCAATGAAACATTGTTTTTCAGCCATTCAGGGCCTAATTTTCCCCAGTGATACTGGAACCTGAAGCACTGCATTCATTTCTAAATAGCACACTAAAAGTGGAATAAAAGCAAAGCTGATGTCATGATTTGAAACCACAGCCAATAAAGGGTATTTACAGGAAATAAGGATGTATACTCAATGACTCAGTGTTTACTCAATAATCAATTACACTTATTTCACACATGAACTGGAGGATTGAATAACCTGATTCTGGTTGATGCTTCAGGAAGGTAACTTTATGTTTATCATTGGAAGATTTTTCTTATAAAGCTATCTATTGAATATTGGATGGGTATCTAAGGAGCTATCATTATTAGGCATTTTTGAGATGAGAAATCTCAGTTGCTGTACATACTTTTCAGAGGATATTGAAGAGTTTATATGCTTGATTAGAGTGAATGAATAAGTTACCAGTTAGACTAAGAGAGAAAATATATTGAGGATATTGAAGAGTTTATATGCTTGATTAGAGTGAATGAATAAGTTACCAGTTAGACTAAGAGAGAAAATATTTTTAAAATATAAAATTAAAATACTTCATCTCTCAAACTCTGATTCTGTGCAGCCTTACAGATATCACATGACTCTTATCATCCTAGAGAAGATGAGGGTGGTTTCTTTCTGGGACAAAATGGTTAAAAGTTAGAATATGTCTCAAAGATGGCTTTTTGACTATGTCAGCTAGATGAGGTCTTAAAGTCTGGGCATTGTGACTGATAGCAGGATTTCCTACCTTCCCCTTTAACAAATCAAGAGTCGCACTTGGAGCTCAAATTTATAGAGTTTTAATATATGACAGGATACCAGATAGAAGAAATGACACACTGATTCTGAGCAAGTGAATTATGAGGATGAGAAAAGGAAGAATAAGGTAGAAGAGGCAGATGGTGAGACTCATGCGCCTTTACCTTTCTTCTCTAGGCCAATATTCTGGAGGTTTGGATGGGTTGAGGAGAATGCCAAACATACAAGGGCAATTTCCCTGGACTGGCATAGAGGAAACAGAACATGTATTACACTAGCCATAATCTTCATTACATATCAAATTCCAGGAATATGACCATAGCAATCCCACCTGAACAAATACCAGCCAGTGCCAAACTGACTACTGATGTTGGCAAAGGACAAGAACAAGGGACCACTTCAATTACTATCAATATAAGGCTGTTTAGGATTACTCCCATTTGAGAGTGGAGTAGGGAGAGGAAGATGTAGAAGAAATCTGAGAAACTGAGTCACCGAAAAGAAGCCTACAGAAAAAAAATTATCATAATGGATTGAGTTTACTTGATTGGACAAACATTTAATTGCAATGCCCTGCTAATCTGTAGATTAAGGTTTTATAAGGAAAATATGATCATTTACAGAAAAAATAAAGGTGCATTTTATTTACAGTTCTTAAGATAAAACGAGAGAATCTGTGACACCACTATACAGTAGGCATGTTTTGATCATATGATTCCAACAATTCCAACTACATACAACTATGAATAACATCTCTATAAATAAGAAAGGGCTATTTAAAAAATCTTACATAGGGGAGAGAGATGAAGTATTGAGTTCACAGCTGGTTGCAGAACAGAAAGACTATGGCTATCAGACCTGATCTGTCAAAGGACAATTGATTTTCCTGCAGCAGGCCTTCTTACATGCCTGGGTTTGGATTATATGCATAGATACTACATATCAAGCTTTCTTTTTTATGCTTGGACCAGACAGGCTCATAATTTTTCAGAGATGATAACATTATAAATTTGACTTTTCTCTTATTCTGAATAATAGGAATCCAAAGTTATCAGAAGAAATAATCTGGAAGATCAGTATTTGTTAAGAGTGGTATGGACTATTGTTAGAGAGGATGAACTACCTACTTTGTGAAGTGCTGAAGAATAGATTGTACAAATTCTTAGTAGAAATATATCAGCAATTCATGCATAAAGGTGTGGTTAAATTCAGATTAATTAGTGACTCTATTATTCTATATTTATGTCCTAATTGGCTTTGTTTAGTTTATTGTTTAGACTATCAAACTAAACATTTTTAAATAAATCAGTTTTAGAACTAAAGCATTACAGGCAACTAGGATCTTACAAAACTGATAAGTATATTCCACATTTTGACAAATATATATATGTTCATGTGTACGCGCACGCGCGCACGTGTGTGTGTGTGTGTGTGTGTGTGTGTGTGTGTGTAGTAAATAGAAAGGAAATATTATTGCTATCGGTTATTTTAACAGAAGTTTAGTTTAGATAACTTTAAGGATTGAAACCAGGAATTCTAATTACTAGATTTTACTTTTTGATTCCACAGAACTTAGCACAGTGGCTGATATAATACACACACACACACACACACACACACACACACAAACACACACGTGCACACACATATATATGTGTATATATACTAATAAATGAGACAATATTGCTTTTTTTGAAATTTTTTACCCCTTTTTCATGTTTGTGTTTAGCTATCCATGATTTCTCATTTAAAGTATTTTTAAAAACTTCCCTTTTTTGGATAGCTCTATTATCTTGGTTTTCTCTCAAGAAAAAATAGTGAATTAATTGTGCCAATACTTATTAGTCATACTTTGTCCTTAATGTAGATTGCTATTTTGTTCAATCAATATTATTCATTACTATTCCATTCAACATGCTGTAAAGTAAGGCATAGGAAATCCAAGATTATTAAGACAGAATCCCCCTTTTTCTTTTCAGAATCTTACAATTTAATATGTAGGTTAACAACTTTATACTTAAAGCAATAATTCATTACTTAATACAGGTATAATATAAAAAAGTGTTACCTGCCTTGAAACAGAAGAGGCACAATATTTTCCTTTTGGAGAATGAATAATATGTAAATATGTACTGGAAAATGAAGAAAATTTTGAATGGCTACTTAAAGAATCTGTAACTTTATTGATAAGTGATGAGCAGGCTTTGGGCATTTTGATGAGGGGAGAAATGTGGAATCTAAAGAAGGTATGTAAATTTACATGATAGATTGAAATTTAAAAGCTTGATTAAAAGGAACCAGATGACAATTCTCTGCAGCAGTAGGTATAAGATGATTAGTGCCTGAACTAATATCATGAGGTAGGATAGTGAAAGACAGTGACATGATAATAAAAAAGTAAACAGGACTTGCAGAACTATTTAATTCCATAAGAATCAAATATAACATTTAGTTTTAGAGACAGAAATTTCATTTTAGAACATTAATTTTCATCCAGATGGAAATTTTCTTCCAGAAATATATACTATATTTGTTTCTTATTGCTTCTATAACATATATCCACAAACTTATTGTTTTAAAACAGTACAAAATTGTTATCTTATAGTTCTGGAAGTCAGTGGTCCAAAGTGAGTCTCACTGAGCTAAAATCAAAATGCTGGCAAGCCTGGTTCCTCCTGGAGGCTCTGAGAAAAGTATTTGTTTCTGTAACTTTTTCAGCTTCTTAAGGTCATCTCAACCTCCTTGCATCAGGGTACTTTCCTTGTATCACTCCAAACTATTGCTTCTGTTGTCATATTTCCTACTACTACTCACTCTTACCCTTCTACTTCCCTCTTATAAGAACCTTGTGATTACAAAAGACCTACCTGAATAATCTAGGATACTCTTCCCATCCTCAAGATCATTAACTTAATGACATCTGCAAAGGCCCTTTTGCCATATCAGCTACATAGTTACAGGGTCTGAAGATTAAGACATAAACATCTTTGGGGCCTTTATTCAGCCACTCACAGCTGTGGAGTGCTTTGTTTAGGAGAGAGGTAAAGCCTGAGATAAGGATTTGAATGTCATTAACTTGGTCTGAGAGTTGTTACTCTACATGCAAATAAAATCTCCAGAATAAAGTACTACAGAAAAGAGAATGGGAAAAGCAGCATTGCAATGTCTACAGTTAGTAGGAAAAAGATTAAAAGAGTTCGAGTAATGTAAACATCGAAGTGGAGTCTGAAGTCTGATACTATTCAAATGAGTTTTGTGAAATGATTTGATCAACTTTGTTAGCCAGTGAAAGGTTAGGGAACACAGTAGATAAAATCTTACTGAATTAGCCAAAGAAGTTCTATTTCAAAGCACAGTTGTAGGGAAAGGATGGGAGTCAGATTAACGCCATGTTATAATGTTGAGAATGTGAGTTTTGACATGATCTTGAATTATAATGAATGACACCTCTTTTAGTTATTAGTATGTAATCAGTGATAATTTCTCTGAATCTCACATTTATCACATAAAATGGAAATGATGGTACCTATCTTGCAGGATTGTTGTCGGAATAAAAAGTGATAATGGTTATAAAAGTATTTAGTACGCTACCATTAAATAGAAGTTAGCCACTGGCATAGATTTTTGTAAAGATTCACCCTTTTTCTCTGACATGGGAAAGTTACAAATAGCAGGTTCAGGGAGAGAAATGTTTTAGCAAGCATTAACAGAGAAAATGACACAAGAGAGTACATTATTAAAATATGTTCTACAAAAAATCGAGTGTGGGTTTATGGTGGATATCATTGAGTCTATGCATTTAGTATAGAAAGTTTAGGGAGCAGAGTGTGGCCAAGATTACTGTTTTAAGAACTTAGTAATTAGAAGTCCTAGTAAACCATTCTCCTGTTCCTAGAGGAATTGAATGCATGGACTATTAATTTTTGTGATTTTTATTTGAAGAAAAACATCCTAGGAAGAAATAGTTTAATGAACTGTCACTGGATATGAATTTTAAGATTTATGAACACAAGGATTAAAAGAATATTAAGTGTGAGGGTTCTTGGGGATCATCAATAGAGATGACAATATAGAGTGGAAAGAAGGAAGCATGTAAATCATAGAAGGTTCTTACTTATTAAAGACCTATCTGTATTAAGCACCCTCTAGTTTTAGGAATATACCATTTAATTCTTAAAACAAATCTTTGAATTAGACATTATTATTTCCATTAATTGTGCCTACAGTTAGAGAGGCTAAGAAATATATATATCGAAAGTCACATAGAACATGACAGAGCCAAAATTTGTGTGGTTTGCTCAAATTCCATGTTTCTACTCACATTCTCAATCAAGTGCTGAAATCATGTAGAAAATTGAAAGTGTAAACAAAATAGAAATTTATTTTATCTACGGCCTGGAGACATCATAAGCAACCATCAAAAGACTAAAGGTAAAACCATTGGTTTTCATTACTTAAAGTCAGAAATTATTTAGGTTATCCAAAGAGATATTTTGCCTTTGTATAATGATGATTTTTAAATTGCTTGAATGATAGCTATCTAAGAAGTCATTCTAGGAACTCCAACATCAAAAACTTCTATTTTGGTTTGGTTAACACTTCGAAATGGATATTTGATCTTTAAATAATTTATCTATATTTTTGAAAGACATTACTAGAAAATGATTAAAATCATATCACTAAATTATTGACATTTTCTCTCCAGGATCCTACTGAAAATTTTACATAAGGATAACTGTCAATAGGATGTTTCAGACTATTGCAAGACATATGTTATTTTCAATCTCTATATTAAGCTATATCTTATATTTAATGCTAAATCAGTTTTTATACAATTGCATTTTATAATCTTATGCTTTCATTTCTCAGAACTATAATTTGTAGGTAATACAATTCAGTTATTTCTAAGATAGTCCATAGTCTTTAATGTTCCAAATAGGCCATGACAAGTTATGTTGTCTTCCCCAGGAAATCTGAAGTGCTTTCTATCATTGGCAGCTTTCAGCCTGTGTCCTCTCACTGAGGAGTTCTGTTCACAGGAGTTGCCATTCTTGGTAGTATATGATCTTGCCATTCTATCTACAATTAACTATATCACTGATAAACTTTTGACTCAAAAGTTAACATCAGTAGATTTATATGGAAGCAGAGTTAAGGAGTAGGTAACTCTCAAAGTAGCTGAGCATTAGAATCATAGCATGTTCATAGCTCCATAATGTTTCAATATTTGGGTTAGTTTTATAGCATCTGAAGAACCTATAAGTTTGTCATTCACACTAGCCTCTAGTGACTTACCTATTGGGCCAAACCAAGCATATGTTCAAGAGCACTCCTCTCTTTATAAGCAGCTTATGTGGACTAGAGATGCAATGTCTGTGTTTATATTAAACGTTAGAGAAAGTTTTGTGTATGCTAAGCCTTTAAACATTTGCTGTGATCCTAAGTGAGCATGGTGGGTGACAGGTTTTAAAACATCTACTTGTCTTTTAGATTAGTTGGAAATACTGGTTTACAACAAATAAATAAATAAAACAAACAAAAATAAAGCATCTCCATTTTTGTTTCTGTTGCTGCTGAATCTCAATATTGATTCAAGCTAAGAACTAGGCTCAGTTCTCTTTTATCAAAAAATAACTTACTTGCAAAAACTGTAGGTTAGGCATAACATTCTAGACATTCTAAATTCCAAATATCAGGTTTTATGAGTTGAATTGTATACCACTTCACATCCCACCAAAAATATACAGATAAGATAGATAGACAGAAGATAGATAGATAGATAATAGATAGATGGATAGGTAGGTTGGTAGGTAGGTAGGTAGGTAGGTAGGTAGGTAAGTAGGTAGGTAGATAGATAGACAGACAGAAAGATAGATAGACAGATAGATAGATGATAGATACTGGAGTCCTAACCCCAGTACCTCAGAATACTGCCTTATTTGGATAGCGAGTCCTCACAGAGATGATCAACTTAAAATGAGGTCGTTAGAGTGGGCTCTAATCCAATATGACTAATATCCTTATAAAAAGTGAAAATTTGGACACAGATACACATATAGGGGAGAATACAATATGAAGACACAGAGAGAAGGCCATCTCCAAGCAAGGAACACCTGAAGCTACCAGAAGCTAAGAAATGGCCATAAAATAGATTCTCAGTCACAACCCTCAAAAGCAACATGCCTTGTTGACACCTTGATTTTGGACTTCTCGCCTCCAGAACTGTGAGGCTATACACTTTTGTTTAAAGCTACCCAGTTTATGGTATTTTGCTACAGCAATGTTAGAAAATTAATCCACCAGGTTACTGTGTTTTAAGCAAGGTTATCAGTTGGGAAAGGCTGATGTGTGCAGCTAGCTTCCCACCTCCATCATGGCTGCATAAGTGTGACCTTGGGACTGGAACATTTCTTTATTGGAAGACGAAGACCCCTCAAAGCCTATGCTGGATTTATTGCCTCATGAGGAAAGATCTATCCTTATTATGGGCTTTGTATATACTTTCTTCTGCTTAAGCATGTGCATATCAATGACTCTCAGGTAAGCTCTCAGCTTGCTGTATTTCAGACTCAATGGGGTAGGGGTCGGTATCTTTCTGCAGCACCAGATGTGGCGTATACAGCTGTGTGACCCTAGTAGGCTGCAGAGTGGATCTGCTGTCCTCGGGGGTACCAAAGCATTGCTAGTGGCTAGACCTGTCTCTCTTCTTGCTGAAAGTAAATGTACCACTTAGGCCTGGTGTGTGTTGTCTATTCTCACAACATCGAATAATATTCCCTTGGCTGCACATATGTAACTTTTAACCACGGCCACATAGCCTGGTCCCCCAGTGAATTGGAAAACAATATCCAAAAGCTTGGAAACACTTTGAAGGTTGCCTTAAATAGGGACTGGTGCAGTCAATACTAGACTAAGACAGAATGTCTCTTCGGAGTTTCTATTAGCAATCAAAAATACTGTAAGGAACTACCACTAATTGGACCACTGTCAGGCTGTGTGGTAGTCAAGGAATATTGTTTTCCTTAATCCTTGGATAATCTTCCAGTAAAACTCAAATTCTTATTTTATATATAAACCAATTTTAATGAATTGAGATTTAGTTTTTTATTCATCAACATGGCAATTCAACAGCAAATGTTCAAAGCAACTCCCTTGGTGGAATGAGTGGTGAGAATTAGAGAAAATCAAAGTGTAAGAAATCATTTGCATCACAGAGCTGTGAGGAATGCTGAGATCAAGTAACCTTGTAGACAGGAGCAAAAAAGAAACTAGGTCTGTGATAGAGGGAATCTAAAAGAGCCATCAATACCAATGACTCAAAAATAGAAATAGTTGGATTTGGAAAAAAGTATGAGAGCACAGGAAGTAAATAGGGAGCACAAAGTTGTGATCAGTGGCTCCCAAACCTGGTCTCACATTAGAACAACCTGGAGTGCTTGCAAAAGCAGCCGATGCTTAGGCCCTTTCCAGAAATGATTAAATCAGAATATCTGCAAGGTAAGCTTAGGAAGCACATTAAAATATTCCCCAGGTGATTCTAATATATAGCTAGGGTAGAGAATCACTGAGCTAGAGCAAGTATGAATTTTCATAGATAATTATATGGAAAAAAAGTGGCACTATTATACACCTTATGATTTCTTGGCTGATGTGCCAGCAGTAAAATTCTAAGACACTGTACACGTTTAAAAGTACTAGGCAAGGTTCTGTCCTCAACTTTAATACTCATGTTAATGAAGCTACAGATTTTTTTTTGTTCTCAAAGTTAATTGACCTCTATTATTTATGTGTGAAAAACTGATCCACTCAATGAATCAAAAAGAACATAATTTTACATATAATCCTGAATTTAATTGATTTTAATTCTTACCATTAAGTCTCCTACCTTCTAATATCACTATTCTTTTTCAGTTATAAATATATTTAAACATTATAAGAGCCATGAAGAAAAATACAAATCCCATGTAGCCCCAATTATTTTAAGAATTAAAAACATTACTAACACTGGTAAAGATTCCTCTGTAGCATGTTCTCAATCTCTTTCACTAAACCCTGAAAATAAGATCACTAGCCTGAATTTAGTGTTTATCATTCCCATGTTTTTAATTTGACTTCTCTACTCAACACTGTTTTGAAATCCACTGCCGTTAGTAAACATAACTCCACTATATTCACTGTTAATTATTCTATTGTATAGTTATGTCATGATAATTATTTATTCTCTCATTGATGATTGTTGTCAGTTGTTTTTAGAAAAGGTTTGTTAAGATATAAAACATGTATCATAAAATTCACCTTTTAAAAGTGTATGACTTAGTATTTTTTGGTTTATTCATAGAGTTTTAAAATCATCACAGCTATATAATTTTAGAGCATTTCCATCACCCAAAAGAAATCTCATATTCATCAGAAGTTATTTCCATTGTTCTCATTCCTATGTGCCTGGCAACCACCAATCTAGATTCTGTTTCTGTGAATTTGCCTATTCTGGACATTTCTTATAAATAAAATCATACAAATGTGGTCTTTAACAACTGGCTTCTTTCAATTTGCATAAAGCTTTCAAGGTCCATCCATGTTTTAGCACGTACCAGTACTTTATTTTTTAATTGCCAAATAATGTTCCATTGTATTGCTATACCACATTTAGTTTATCATTCATTATCTGATAGACATTTGAGTAGTGTTCACCTCTTAACTCTAACGAGTAACGCTGCTGTAAATAGTTACAGACAAGATTTTGCAGGACATAGACTCTCATTTCTCTTTGGAATATACCTAGGAGTGGAATTGCTGGATCATTTTGTAACTCTAAGCTTAATAGTGTGAGAAACTACAAAATTATTTTCCAAAGAGCTTCACCATTATAAACATAATGTGTGACATTATAAACCAGTAATGTGTGACTATTCCAATTTTCCAATAACCTCAACATTTGTTATTATCTTTTTTTAGCCTTCCAAGTGGGTATAAAGTGTTTTGATGTTTGCTTAGATTTTCATTTCCTTAATGATTACTGATGTTGAGTAATCTTTCATGTACTTATTGGCCATCTGTTTTCCTCCTTTAAAGAAATGTCTATTCAAATATTTTTCCCATTATTTAATGGATTATTTGTCATTTTTGACAAGACAGACCTCACAGTGAGATAGAACTCATATTCATAATGTATAAACAGTTCTTACAAACCAATAAAAATAAGATGTCTCAATAGATTAAAAAAGCTACCTACTACAACAGGCACTTCATATAAGTGAATATTCAAATGGTTAATAAACTTATAAAAAATAATCAAATGCATTACTCATAAAAGAAATAAAAATTAAAG
Organism: Pteropus vampyrus; assembly: GCF_000151845.1. Lineage (NCBI taxonomy): Eukaryota > Metazoa > Chordata > Mammalia > Chiroptera > Pteropodidae > Pteropus > Pteropus vampyrus. Next base: position 875,549 of record NW_011889254.1, on the reverse strand, counting down.
TCACAATGAGATGCTAATACACAGTGAGATACCAATGCATATCCACCAGAATGGCTAACATAAAAGGGTAGAAAATACCAAATGTTAGCTACAACATGATGAAATCTCAACTCTCATTTACTGATAGTACAACAACTTTAGAAAATTGTTTGGCACATTTCTAAAACTGAATGGGCTTCATGTCCTAAATATTCCACTCCAACTAAATATCTACCAATAGAAATGGGTATATGTTCTCCCTTCAAATAATATATGTATTCATAGTAGGATTATTACTAATATCAAAAAACTGTAAATGATCCAAAAATGCTTATCAACAATAGACTACATAAAGTGTACTATATTTGTTCAATAAAATATTATTCAGAAATTAAATGAACTATAACTTCACACAGTAGTATTGACAAATCTCACAAACATAAGATTGAGCAGAAAGCCAGACAGAAAACAATTCTGTATAAATATACATAGTTGATAGGGTTTCAAAAGTCATACTAGTAATTATCTCTTGATCCAGATATCGGGAGATATGGTTGTGTTTACGCTATAAAAATCCACTGAGCTAGGTACTTAGGATTTGTGTACTTTATGTATATATGTAAGCATATACGCATGCACTTATACATATATTTTCCTTTGGAAAATATTTGCCCTTCTCTCTTGCTTTTTTCTTCTTTTCAAGTTCCTTCCTCTTTCCTATCTTTAAATAGAAACTCTCTAAAGACATGGTCCTTTCCCTTTAACTATTCTTTGGAGAAACTGAAGCCATGAACAGCTAATAGGAAACTAATCTGGTAAAAAAGCCTGATGTGATGTGGTATTAGATTCTGAGTAATAGCAGGGGATTAAAAAAAAAAAGAAACAATTATGAGACAGAAGAAAACTCTAGTAAAATATGATGGAAACAGTGAGGGATAAAGGAGAAAACTGGATCAAAACTAAGTGCCTTCATCCCAAGGTCCATAATGGATGCAAGCAGATTGTATTGAACGAAGAATAAATCCATGCTTGAGTGAATGCCTATAAATTCCCACCTCATTATTTTGGAGCTCCATGTCAGTGGTCACCGTGGAAGAAATTCGTGGAAGAAGTTCTCATCCTGGGTTTACTCAAGATTCCTGTTCACATTTCGTACAATACACCTGCTATTAAATGTTTACTAACTGAAAAGAATCCTGATAAAATCAGCAACAAACAAATCAGGGGCCCATCAAAAAGTTTTTATTGAGAATACATCTATGTCTGTTAGAGAGCTAGCATGTTATAAAGTTCTTGCTAAGCATATGTAATTATAGAGATTTTATATTTAGATACTGGCTATCATAAAGCCAGGAGAATATACTGCTGAAGTGGCTCTCTCAACTACAATCTGCATTTTATCATGTATTTATATACCCATTCTAAAAGAGAGGAGAGTAGAATTGAGGCTAACAGATAGAGGAAGAATGCATTGGAGACACATCCCAATTGTCTTTTATTGCTTAAACTTTGCTCTGTCTCTGATTTGATTTTTAGCAAAGTATGCTTTGTAGTCTCATTGATGCACTTACAGGTTTGAAGCAGATGACATTAGTTAACACTGATTAAAGCTGCACTGGAACCCCAGAACAGTGTTATTTCAGTAGACATCTTTCTTTATATACAAATGTATATAGGTCCATTAGATGACTTTACCTCTCACTTCATTTTGCTCTGTTTTGATAAAGAAGCCATGTGTTGTCATAACCAGAATGGCCATGGAGGTATCACATATTGTGTCTAATGAGGCAATTATGAAATTCACTTAGGGCTTCTGAAAAGGGTAAACAACAATATATTTACAACACACCAGATGGCAAATGGATATCGTGTTTATTTTATATTTTTATGCTAAAATCTTCTGCGTAATGTTCATTCCACTCATCAAGGTGGTTGTCGAAAAAAAAAAATAGTAGCTTGTTTTTAAAGGTGCCGCTGCAATTTCTGAAAAAGTATTTAGTCATATCTATAGACTCAGATATATTTTAAGCAAATTTATTTGTTGCCGTATTTGGTAGTAATACATTCAATAAATATTTTAGCAAAGCCTTCTTTAATATTTATCTATTGTCTTACATAACCTCGAGTTACGAATATTGTTCTTTTAATAATAAAGATCAGAAATAAGTATTTTTAAGGTCAGCCTATGCTCAGTAACATGTTTAGTTTTGATTCCACCACGGACATTTCAGGACATCTCTAAGGCTATCTTCTTAGGCTAAGTGAGCTTTTAAAAAAATGTTAAAGAATAGTCTTTCAACTAATGGTGCTGGGACAACTGGAAATCCACATACAAAAGAATGAAGTTGGATCCCTGGTTCACACAATAAAATGTAATTAACCCTAAATGGAAAACAGAGCTAAATGTAGGAGCTAAAGCTATAAAACTCTATCAAGCAAGTGAAAAGAGAACTCACAGAAAGAGAGAAAATATTATTTAAAAAGGGTATTTTATCCGGAATACATAAGAAAATCTTACAACTGAATAATAAAGTGACAACTCACTTAAAAAACAATCGAAGGATTTGTATAGACATTCCTCCAAAGAATATGTACAAATGGCTAAAATACACAAGTTGCCTTTTGCTTCCTGTCAAAAATGGAACTTGCCAATTTATATAAAATTATTTTTTATGAAAAAAACCAAATGTTCAGAAATCAATCAAGCATATATCTTTGGACCATGAGCTTATCCATTCTCCAGACTGGCCAAGCCTATAATAAACTTCCTTTCTTCACTGCAAACTCCTGCTCACGCATTTCTATAGTCCAGTACAAACAGGCGGACTGACTCAGATATTGGGGTTCAGTAGCAATCCTGAAGAAACACTGAATCTGGGTCTGGTGATTTTCTAGAACATGATAGTTAAACAGTTTATAGTTTATTTAGTTAAATTTAGCTATGAGAAATCATCGAGGTGACAGAAAAGGATTCTTTAACCATAAACAGTGGAAAATTATGGAAAATCCATATAGACTTTTATTAAGATACACTTTAATGAGAAATTAGTTTGAAAATATTGAAGTGTACCTTTTAAAGATTAGTAATGAAAATATACTATTGACTTATTTTAGAGCAAAATTTGAAGAAATTATTTTGTTTCAGTCTCTAAAATGGAGACTATTAAAAATATCTCTTGCTTCATTATTAAAATGGTTATATTTTTAATATCGTAAAAGTGTAAGTTTATGGGAAAATGAGCGATAACCTCTTAGTTAACCATACATATGGAGAGTCTAGCTTCATGAGATCATACATTTCATTTCACCTTATTGTAGGTGAAGTAATTACTTACAATTTTCTATTTTGTCTATGTACTTCTTCTCTTATAGTTTTATATCTTCAAATAAAAATTTTACTTAATAACAATGTGCCATCATTGTTTTCAATCTTTTTGACCCCAGACATGCCCTGTCGTAGGGGTAAGTGAATTTTTTTTCTCAGAGTAAGTAACATCTCCTTTGTCCTATGCATCCTTGTGTTAGGTAGCTAGTCAGACATGGATGACAGGGGAAAAAAGGAATACGAGTCCAGCTCCACAACTATAGAAACTTCCCTTGAAAACCTTCCTTAAGTACCTCCCAGAAACACCTTTCTTTTAGGGTTATAAATCACCCCAAATTCTAGAGCACAAAGACCATAAAAGCTGCTGACCGAAACTACCTACAAACTCATGCACAGAAAGTACTGCCCCTAACTTCAGCGTCATTATACCATCATTATAATCTCATGACTATGCCTGTAAATTCATGAATCTAATAGACTGAATTCTGGGTAAGCACGTTATACCAGGCAAAGTTAAATAGCAGCCAGGTGTCAATCAAGGTAACCTCACTTGCCAGTCACCTAGGAATGTCTTTAGGACTACCCCATCACAGTCCCCAAATATAACACAGACCTCTCCCTCCCCCAGGGTTACAGCTCTCCATCTTCCCTGGCTGTAACCTGTACCCCCTCGTTAGGGATATGTAACCTTATTTCCATGTGGCTAGCCAATTTTAGGCTCGACCTGTCTTCTACCTCATAATTTGTTTTTAATAAACAAATATTTCTCATACTCACTGAGTTGAAATTCATTTATTTGGCAGTGAAAAGGACCTAGAGGTGTGTGTGTTACCATAACTCCGATCGCTCCAATGGTAACACTTTTATTTTCATATCCAAGAACATTTTTGATTAAAAGAAAGTGAAGTAAAAGGAGAAAGAGAATGAAAATAAGTAAAAAGGCAGAGAAAGAGGAGAAGGAGAAAAATATTTTTTGTTGTTTCAGGAAACATATTTTTTCTTTCTTTAAATAATTTTGTTTTATTTTTTATAGTTGACATACATATTGTATTAGTTTCAGGTATAGAACAGTGATTAGATACTTATATAACTTATGAAGTGATCACATTGATAAAATAAAATCTAGTAACCATCTGATAGTATACATAGTTATTACAATTTATTGACTATATTCCTTATTCTATAATTTATAGCTTTGTGACTATATTTTAACTACCAATTTGTATTTCTTAAATATAGTTTTCAACTACAGTTGGTGTACCTTACTATATTAGTTTCAAGTGTACAGCATAGTAATTAGACATTTATATAACCTACAAAATGATCACACCAATAAATCTAGTACTCATCTGACACTGTACATAGTTATGACAATATTACTGACTATATTCCTTATGCTATACTTTACATTCCCATAACTATTTTGTAACTACTAATCTGTATTTCTTAACACCTTCCCCTTTCATCCAATCCTTTCAACTCCCCTCCCATCTGGCAACCAACAAAAAGTTCTTTGTATAAGTTTGCTTCTGTTTTGTTTGTTTGTTTTGTTCCTTAGATTCCACATGTAAGTGAATCATATGGTATTTGCCTTTCTCTGTCTGACTTACTCCACTCAACACAATACACTCTAGGTTCATCCATGTCATTGCAGATGGCAAAATTTCATTCATTTTTATTGCCAATATTCTATTGTATATATGTACCACCTCTTCTTTATCCATTGATTCACTGATGAACACCCACGTTGCTTCTGTATCTTGATTACTGTAAATAATGTTACAATGAACATATGGATGCACATGTCCCTTCGAAGAAGTATTTTGGGTTCCTGAATCAGTATGGTCAGATAAATACCCAGAAGAAAGATTGCTGGGTTCTTCTCTGTCTCTTGTTATAGCCTTTGTTTAAAAGTCTATTTTGTCTTGTATTAGTATTGCCACCCTAGGTTTTTTGTTTGTTTCTATTTCCATGAAGTATCTTTTTCCATCTCTTTATTTTCAGTCTGTGTCTTTCAATCCAAAGAGAGTCTCTTGTAGGCAGTATATGTAAGACTCATGTTCTCTTACCCAATTAGCATTTCCTATCTTTTGATTTTACATTAAAAGTAATTATTGATAGATATTTTATTATTCATATATCTTTTTTTTCTTTTTTCTTCTTCTTCGTCTTAAAGAAGTCCATCCAATATTTTTTGTAATACTGGCCTAGTGGTGATAAACCCCTTTTGCTTTTTCATGTCTGGGAAGCTATTTACTTGTCCTTCGATTCTAAATGATATTTTTACTGGGTAAAGTAGTTTTGGTTATAGGTCTTTACTTTTCATCGAACTGAATATTTCCTGCCAATCCCTTCTGGCCTGCAACGTTTCTGTTGAGAAACCAAGTGACAGTCTTATGAAAGCTTCCCTGTGGGCAACTAACCTATAATGTTTTCTCCTGCTGCTTTTAAGATTCTCTCTTTATCTTTTAATCTTTGGCATTTCCATTATGCTCAGTCTTGGTGTTGGCCTCTTTGGGTTCACCTTGTTTGAGACTCTGTACTTTCTGGGTTTGTATGTCTATTTCATTCACCAGGTTAGGGAAGTTTTCCATCATTATTTTTTCAAACAGGATTTTAGTTCCTTGATCTCTCTCTTCTCCTTCTAGTATCCCTAAGATGCAAATGTTAGTATGCTTGATGTTATCTCAGAAGCCCCTTAAACTGTCCTCATTTTTGAGGATTCCTTTTTCTTGTTGTTGTTCTGATTGGGTGTTTTCTGCTACCTTATTTTCTAAATCATTGATTCGATCCTTTGTCTTGTCTAATCTACTGTTGAGTCCTCCTAAGATATTCTTCATTTTGGCTAGTGTAGTCTTCATTTCTGACTGATTTTTGTTTTCTCTTTGTTAAAGTTTTCACTGAGTTCATCTACTCTTCCCCTAAGTTCACTGAGCATCCTTATAACCAGTGTTTTGAACTCTGCATCTTGTGGATTGCTTGTCTCCATTTTTAGTTATTTTTCTGGAGCTTTGTTCTGTTCTTTCACTTGGGATCTGTTTCTTAGTCTCCTCATTTTAGCTGCCTCCATTTGTCTGTTTCTCTGTATTAGGTAGGGCTGCTATGTCTCTTGGTCTTAGTACACTGACCTTATTTAATAGGTGTCCTATGGGGCCCAGTGGTACAGCCTTCCTGGTCACCTACCCAGGTGCTCCAAGTATGTCCTTTGTATGTGTGTTTGCCCTCCTGTTAGAGTTGAGCTGTGGTTGCTGTTTGCACATCAGTGGGAGGGATTGACCAATAGGCTGATTGGTTGTGAGGACTGGCTGTGACCGATGGAGGAGCTATTGTGCAGGGACTGACTATGAGGTAGAATTCACTTTAGCAGGGCTCTGTTGCTTGCCTAATTTGCCCTTTGGGTGTGTCATCCTTGGATGTGATCCTGGGTAATGCTCCAGCTCAGAAGGAAGCCGGCCACCAGGCATGCAGGCCAGTGCCTCCTAGAAGGGGCCCTGCCACAGGCAAAGTTCAGCCGCAGCCTGAACCCTGCCTGGGGCCACCTGGCATGAGCCACAAAGCCATCCGCAGATGGCTGCTGTCCATGCTGGGCTTGGATGTGCTCAAGTGGCCAAGCCATGAACTGAGGCGGCTGCCACTATTGCCAGGATTGAGGCTGCTCAGCAAGAGTTACCAGGCACCCTGAGGCCAGATGCTGCTTGTTTAGAGTTTGTGAACCTTTGAAAGATTTTAGGAAAGTCCATAACATGAGCCAAGACAGGCCATTTGTATGGGAAATAGACTGGAAGCTTGGGCAGGTCTGTAAGTTGGGAGAGGCGAGATCTTAGGGAATCACCTGGGCAGGCCAACCAATGTTTAGCTTAGTTGATGGAGACTCAGATATGCCTGCATCTGCACACTGGGCTGCAGAAGAACTCAACAGTGGCCTCCACCAGCACTTCTCTCTGGGAGAAGGTTGCCCCTGCAGCCCTCTCCATGAAGCCCAATAATTCAGTTCATCACCATATGTTCCTGACGCCTTTTGTGCTGCTGCTCCAGTGCTGGAGTTCAGAGCAAGTTAGTCTGCAGCTAAGCCCTTGCACTGGCCATTTAAGAGGAATGCCTGGGATTTTCGTAGCCCTCTAACTCAGCCACAATCTCCAGGGATTTTTACGTTCAGATTTTGTGGGGCCTTTTCTTCCCAGCACTGGAACTCTGGGCTAGTATGTTTAGTGTAGGGCTGGGACCCCTTGCTCTTCTGGTGGGATCTTTGCAGCCGAAATACCCCTCCTGATTTTCTACAGCCACAGGCAGGTATGCAATCAGCTTGTTCCATATCTCAGTCCCTCCAACCAGTCTTAAGGTGGCTTCTTCTGTATGCCCGTGGTTGTAGGACTTCTATTCAGCTAGACTTCAGGCAATTTTCAATGATGTTTGTTCTGTAGTTTAGTTATAAATTGTATGTGGTCATGAGAGGAGTCAAGCACAGCATTTATCTACTCCACCATCTTGACTGGAAATCAAGAAAAAAAATTCTAATCTCAATAATAGCAGCTGCTGTTTGTATGTGAAAGGCTATTTGTGATAGGGATTATGCTTCTTGCCTCAGTACAATATATAATACATAATTTTACTTAGTCCTAATGGCAATCCTGTAATATAGATATTACCAGCTCCATTTTATAGAGAGGAAGATAAGGATTAGAGGGTTTAAAGTATTTCTCTTAATCAAAAGAGACATTCACCTGTTTGTATGTTATTTAATAAATATTTTGAAATTTATCCTCTCCATTTCCAATGTAACTTTCTTGTGTAACTAGATCATTTGATTATTTTGTGTGTGTGTTAGAGGGAATCTAGATTCAAAAGTTAATATGCACAAAAAAATCACATACACAGAAAAAGACAGCAATAACTTAATTATCTCAATCAGATAATCTTTACAGAAACAACTATCTTTCGGCTAGATCCACAGATTAAACTAAGGATATAGACTTTTATGAAATCAGCTGGTCATTAGTAAAGGCATGTGATACTAATAATGAAATGATGTGCCAACTTGTTTTAAATTCTTTTCATGAGTACATCAAATTAAAATAAAATCAAAATTTACTTAAAGAATTTGAATAAAGTCATATTTTATTGATGGTTAATATGGTGAATATTATGTCATCTTGATTTTTTTTCCTTACTCTTCATTTAAAAAAAAAAAAAAAACGCTTTTCAATGTGTATCTCTTTTGGGTCTAGTGTTTTTCTCTATATCTGTGCAAAATGCATTTGAGTATCAAATTTATCATTAAAGTCATGTGGGTAATCTTTGGATGCCCCCTCTAAATATATAGCATAAATATTTGCTAAAAATATGTAGCTTTGTTCTTCCCCTAAAGAATTCCAAGTGCTAATTTAGTATTCCTTTCCCGACTGAAACAAAATTATAGACACTGTCAGGAAATTACCATTTTCCACATTACCTATCTTCAAACAAGACTGTACATGAATGTTTTAACAGACTTGTGGCTCTTTTTAACTTTCCAACTAAAGCAGGGAAATCAGGTCATCAGGGATGTGGCAATAGCAGACCTTCTTCTGTGGCATTGTTTCATTTCAGGAGAGCTTTTCCTCCTGAAAGATGTTTTCTCCTTATATTTAAAAAATGTGATGGTGACATTTTGTAGCCAATTAATCACAGGTGACTATTTGCTGGGGTTTTCCCACAGGATGTAAGCTAGACTCTGTTGCCATATAAAAAGCCTTAATTTAAATCCATATAAGCGATCAGCAGCAAGTCTAGATGCTATCAGTGGGACTCCAGAGATGTTTTTGCTTTAAAACTTAAATACCTTGGCATTCAACTAGCAATAACATTAGGGACACCTCACCCTTGATTAAAAATGTATATATTTCTCAGGGCTCATGGTCAAGATTTCAGATCTTTCTCCAACTTTCCCTTAGGCATTGCAAGAAATTTGAGAGAACAGTTTCTCTTTCCGGTGATTTCAAAGAAATAAGGCCAGAGATGCTGTTTAAAGGAAAACAGTAAAAAGCATTTTGCTACATTCATATCAGGTTTTTCCCATGTTTCACCAAAAGGTTTTTCTCCACAACTTTTTCTTCTCCTACTTCATTGTACCCTGTACCTATTCAGTGTGAACATTATTTTCTGAGTGCATTACAGGCTGCTTTGTTTATGGTTTTTTTTCCACATTTCTTTTATATTATCTATGTTGGATTTTGGGTTTGCTCTCATATATTATAATCAGGAGAAATATTGTAGAGCTTTAAGGACACATACATTTTCAGATGGAAAACTGAGGCTAAGAAAAGATAGGTAGCATCGCCAAAACTCAAAAAAAAAAAAAAAAAACCAACAACAACAACAAAAAAACACATCAGCTACTTCTTCCAACGCCACTTAAGAGACTCAAGTTCTACTTGTGGTTCCTAATTTTGGTAGATCAGCTAGTCTGCTCAGACCCTCATTCTTAGGTTGCAAAGTTTATTCTCATGCAGATGTGCACCTGGTTTCTGTGCTTATGATGAATAGAGAAGCTTAGCTCAAATATCTCTTAGACCGCAGACACAAAGGTACTGAATTTTCTTATTGCCTGTGAAGTATGGAAATGGAACTCAACTAGACAACATAGAAGTTGTGGTTCTTAAACCTGGATATGATCAGGGAATTCAGAAAAAGTAGAAACTACAGCAATACTCTGAAGCCAAAGCAATTGGTTCAATTCTAGTTGAGTGCCTGGTCATAGGATATGATTTAAGAGGTTCCTCAAGGTCTTTCCTGTTTCACCAATCCTACATCTCTCTCCCACATCATTTGCATTATAAATAGTTTAGAAAATAAGACTAAAAAGGTTGCTCTTACTTATTATGTGCCACTGTTCTAAATGTTTCTCATGTATTATTTACATTAATAATTAACACCCTATGTGTTTTTCTCATTATCTTTTATAATACTCAAAACAACCCAATGAATTTTGTCCATTCTAAGATGACAGAAGTAAATTTTAAGGATACACAGCTAATAGGTAACAAGTTGATTTTCTCTCTGACCCCAGGCTCTTTACCATCATCATTTTGCCCTCATTTGTAAAATTTACAGAACATATATTTGTTAAGTATATGTTCTGCTAACGAGAAAATGAGATATCTGTGGCAAGGGCCTCAGAATTTTCTTGATATATGCCAATCATTGTTCTGAAAGTCCATGGGTTCAGTCAAATATTTTATTAGTAACAATAATAGACTTAGAAGATATTAACAGACATTGGGCATGCTTCTACAGAGGTCGAGCATTTACACAATGAAATGACTGAATTACACCGAGTGAAATACAGACTTAAACATACATAGAATAATATGTTTAACTTTTTGTTTAACAAATTGATGGTCAAAAAGAATATTTTATCATTGGATTTTTGCTGGACCTCTTCTTGAAAGTAGATTAAAATGAACAGCAAATCTTAGAATCTAATAAATAAATGGTCCCATAAGGAACTTACACAGAGTAAATTTCCTATTATTGGAAATAACTTAAGGTAGAGTGGATCATTAGAATATTGTGTGGCTTCGAAGTGATATTTATTTATAGAATACAATTTTATATCAAATATTTAGCATACTTGTCATTCATCAATAATAATGTAATATTTTCATATTCAGAATACCAAATGCACCCTCTTCATTGTCATAATCATATATTTGACAAGAATAGAAAAATTACCTCAAAACTGAGAAAAAATAACAAGTGCACTGACTTTAAGTTAGCATTTTTCTGTATTTTTAATGTTTATATTTTGTCCTTTAGAAATGTATGAAAAATCAACCTGAGAAGAGAAAAGTAAATAGTATGGTGAGTTTTTCACAACACATTGAGGAGTCCGCTAGCATAAACTAAGTGTAAGTCAAAGAATCATACACTAAGCTAGAATTTTTGGCATTAATTTTATGTATTAACAAATTCAGCACATTTTTACTGAGGACCTTCTGTAATCAGGCTTTTACTGAGGTGAGCAATTAGAGACAGGTCTCTGTTCACCTAGTGTCTAGTCTACATAAATGTAACACATTACCTATTTTCTTTCCTTAATGACATATGTGCTTGTCTGTGTGAGTATGTAAGTATTAATGCATCAGATTTGAATTTTTATAAAAACCATACTTCAGATTAAGTGTACAGTGAGAAAAAGGTGTCACTGAGATATGGAAGGGTGGGTTTAAAAGTTTTATTATTATAATGTGAAAACAGATTAGGTCCAAATACTTATCAAACCTAGTGAAAGACATTTTTGTATATATAATCTCATATTCATGAGATGGTAAATTAATTAATGTATCTCTACTTTTTAATGGTTTATAAAGCATAGTAATATGTTTGTCTGTTGTTATAGAAAAAAGTATATAATCATATATGCACATCGTATTTTCATGTTTAACATGCTCTACTATACCAAGGCCTGGATTCTTTTTCATGTTAGATAGAGATATTGATTCAGAGATCTGCATATTTATCATACCATCATTGCATGGTTACTTTCAAATAGTTATTTCAAGCTAAAATTTTCTTTTGCTGTAATTGCAACTTCTTAGAAGAGTCATATTTGAGATATATCTTATTACCACTAGAGTTGGAATGATACTGAAATCACATTATTTTGCAACTAGAGACAGGAGAAAAATAGTTTCATTTGGGGATAGTGCTTTTAAAACCTGATATGAAAGAAAAATAAATAAATAACTGCATTAAATTAAAGAAAAGCTTGAGCTTCAGAATATAGTCTAAAAAAAGATATCAAACCATCTAAAGAATTTGCTTCTCCTACAATTCAGGAACACCATCACTATTTAGGGTGACCTCTATAGAAAATGCTAAAATTAATTCTAGGAAATTTATCAGCAGGGCTGCCAGTAGCCAAATTCCTGGCTAGCCAAATTTGTCTTTGAGTTTCTGTATCTTGTCTGCAACTGCCTATTTCAGACTTTGTCCAGCAGTCCCATGACGCATTCGGGTCTTTAAAAGTGCCTTGGAACCCCTGCTCTCACCTCTTGGATATCTCTCAAGATAGGGAGCTTATCTGGCCTTTCTTCTGCATTAAAACATACTTGCTTCCTTTTCCTTTGACCCAAGATAGGGAGCTTATCTGGCCTTTCTTCTGTATTAAAACATACTTGCTTCCTTTTCCTTTGACCCAATTATCTCCTCATTGGCAGATAATGAATAGATAAACTAATCCAAGTTAATATGATAATTGGGACAGCAGGAGAGCCTTTATTATAGCAAGACCTAAAAACATAGCCAAATTATTTTATTCATTGTAGACTGCATCTCATATTAGATGCAGCATTAGCTTCCCATAGAATCATATAAACAACTTCTAATAGGGGAACTTTAGTCCGAAAAGTTATTTGTTCAGGGGTCCTTTTCAAGGTTCCTTTTATCATATCACATCTCATTCCTTGTTTTTCCTACTCCCGCTTGTAGAACTGTCTAAAATACACACAAATACACAGATATGCCTGCTAAGTTAATGCAAACTTTGAGCTTTCTGTTTGGGGTTCCATTCACTTTTTCTCTCACTTTCCTCTCTTTCCCTTATCTATTCTCTCTCTCTCACTCACTTCCTATTTCTCCATCCAGAAAGTTGAAATAATAATAATGTTAGTATTCTTCTAATCTCTAGGGTTTGTTTTCCTATTTTATGCATTTTTTCAAGTCATAAATTACTTTCATCATTTTAGTGAAGAGTCAGGAGAAAGCATTACAAGTAGTGTAGTGGGCATTAATACAACCAAATTTCTAAATGAAATGTTTTTAAGTGTATTTAACTTATAGCTGGTACATGAACAAAGACTACAGATATTGATAGAGAAAAATGAAGAGTAATAAAAAATGAACACCGTAAAATCCAAATACCCCTTTTTTACATTATCAACAGATTATATAAATGGGATGTCTGATATATGCCAGGTATATTTATGTACACACACATATGCAGTAAAACCCTAGCCATGAATATAAAATGGTTATAATAAAAGAAACACAGATTACAGAATCAAGAAGATATACAGAGTTCTTCAATCAAAGTATGAATAAATACTAAGCATGAATCAAGGGAAAATAATATCTAAAACAAAGAATATACTTAAATACACTCAAAAGTTTTAATTAAAACATAAAAATATAGTTTTTAAAATAAAGCAGAACAAAAAACTAAACAAATGTCTTATATTTCATTACCTTTTAAATGATTTATTAAAATATATTAACTCTGACTCGTCAATGAAAAAATACTCACTTATAACCTTCTAAGGCAGTTGACCCTATTTCTTCCTTGTCTCTTATATTCAATCAATGATCAATCCCTTAAACTCAACCTTCAAACTGTATCCAATTAATTCCTCCATTTCTACCCCATAATCCAAATCACTAGTACCATTTACCTGTGCTGCCACACTGGCCTCCTATATTACCTCCTTTGCTTATCTATACAGCAGCCACAGGAATCTTCAAAAACTTATATCTGATAATTTACTCCAAAGCTTAAAATTCTTCAATCACTTCTCATTACACTTGAGATAATAGCCAACAAGTTTAATTCAGTCTATATAATGATCTAAATAAATTAGCTCCTAATTCTATCTGACATCATCTTCTCAATGTGTCTAATGTTGACTCTTTTATTCTTTTTCCCCACTCTGTGTGCTTTATTTAGAATATTCTCTGTTTATGTCTTCCAGTTAACCCATCTTGTTTTCCTGTGTCTAATATTCTATTTGAGATATATTTTAGTCAAAAACTTTATATAATTTGTTTTAATAAGCTTAATTCTCTGTAAAATTATCCATCTATTAATCTCTTGTCATTTATTTACTTTATTTTCTTGAACATATTAAGGATAACTCCTTTCAAGTCCTCGTTTGATAATTTTAATATCTAGATTTCTTGTGGGTCTATTGTTGTTATTTTTATTTTGTTTTTAGTAATATATTCCTATCACTTGACGTGCCTAGAAGAATTATTTTATTGAATGTTATACTCTATTATTTTTACTTTTTAATGACTCAGGTTGTATTACCTTCCTTTAAGAAAGGTTCACCATTCTCCCTGCTTGGGAATGACTACTTTAATTCTATCATGTTAATTTAGTTTATTTAGTTCTATCTGAACTAAATAAAATCTAGGTTAAACGTTTGTTAAAGCTTCATCTTACCTCTGTGTCACCTTTGTTCCCGGAGTGTAGATAATCGCATTTTTTTTTCTGTTAATCCAGCTATTGTATTGGTATTGCTCCATTTTCTCTATTAAATAAATACAGTAGACTCATGAAGAGGAAGGAATGTCAGTATGCCTAGTGCATCCTACCGGAGTTCATTTTAACAGTGTTCTGCTCTATGTTCTTTTTTCCCTCCGATTTATTGAGATATAATTGATACATAAAGTTGTATAAGTTTAAGGTGTACAACATGATTTCATACATATCTATACTGTGAAATTAAGTAAGTTAAGCCATCACATCACAAAATTACAATTTTTATAATGTGTGGTGAAAAAATTTAAGATCTATTCTCTTAGTAAATTTCAAGTATATAATACAGTATTGTTAACTTTAGTCATCACATTGAATGTGATGTGCCAGACCTTATTCATCTTATAACTAGAAATGTGTATCCTTTAACCAACATCTTTCCATTTCACACAGCTCCCAGTCCCTGGCAACTACTATTCTACTTTTTGTTTCTTCAGACATGGAAACAACTTAAGTGTCCATCGACCTATGACTATGTGTGTATATATATATATATATATATATATATATATATATATATATATATATATATATATATATATATGAAAAATTATATATCTGACATATTCTTTATAATTCTATATGAATTCTATAATTCAGTCATGAGAAAGCAGAAAATCCTGCCATTTGTGACAGCATGGATGAACCTCAAGGATATTATACTAAGAAAGTTAAGTTAGACAGAGAAAGACAAATACTATAAAATTTCACTTATATGTGGAATCTAAACACACACACATACGCTCTTATTTAAATGGAAAGATTGATATGTTCAATGGTAATTCTTCCTCTGGTGTATCTTAAACTGTAATCTCTCAGACTTTGGCAGGAGAAGAATATTTTTTAAATAATGCTGTTATCCTTTTCATACACTTTTTGCTTAGAATTCTTAGGGTCCTTCCAATATAACCTCGTAATTTAATAAATAACTTGAGAAGAAAATTATCAGTACATTTGAGGTCCTGAAAATCTTTAATATGTTTACTTTAGTTCTGTTAGACCTGTTGGAATCTCTGTCCTTCAACAACAACCACTGCCCAGAGTAAATTCAATGTAATCACTTGCCAGTATTGAGTATTGGTAACTTCCTTTAGAAAAAGGAGCTGCAGTTAGTTCACCAACAAATCTCTGTGTGCTTTTCTCTCTAGAATCTTACCCATTTGTCAACAGACACATTTAATGGCAAAGTTAAATGAATTTAATTGATGCCCATGAAATGCACAACTGTTGGCTATTACTTTACTATTACTGATACTACAATACTATCATATCAATGTTATTACCTCATTTGTTTAAACCATACTACTTTCCAGAACACTTAAAAGAGAACTACAAGCATTATTTTGAATAGCTAACTTTTCCATATCAAGTATACTATTATAAACAAATCAACTCCCAGACTTGGGAAGGTTCACACTTTATTAATTGAATTTAGATAATAGCGTTACTTATACTGTAACTATTATGAGTCGTATATTAAAATGAATTAATAATATGATTTTAATTTTCCTTGTTTTAGTATCATAAAAAGCTCTCTGTCTACTTCTCTCTGATTAAACAAAAGAACACAATGACCTACATTTAAAGAACCTTTTCTGCTCTAAGGACTGCAGCCTTCAATAACACAATTCAGCAAGTTCTACATGACACTTTGCAAGATATGTCACAGCCAATATATCAAAGTGCAGAGTTTTCATGGTTATTATTAGATCCCCTAAAACCATTGACTCATGCTGTCCTTGATATAATAAACTTCTTGTTCCTTAAAAATTCGCTACGCATGTTCAGTAAACCAGAATTATGCTTGCAACTTCGATTTCAATCTTTAACACAGAAAAACTCTTTTCCCTCAAAGTTCAGTATACCTCTTTGTTATTCATGCATCTCTTCCAGAGCTCAAAGAATACTAGTTAGTAGAAATATAAAATTTGTCCTCTTCTATTGCTTTTCCATTTAAATTTTTAGTCACAGTATCAAATTCATATTATTTTCATAGAAAATAAACTAGAAGGAAACAAACTTGAGATAACTGTACAAACCTTGTGAAAACTAAACCCCAAAACAAAGTAACAATTCTTACCTGTCCTATATTTAATTAAGTGCCCATGAGAAATTATGCTGAGTAAATAAGAAATGGATATAGCATGAAACAGTGTTATTTGTTTTGCTACTGGCATTGAGAGAAGACTACTCCTATTGGTTCTGATATTAGGAAAGAGAACTTATTTCTCAAGTTGTAGCAATCATGTCAACTAAACCTCTAAATCTATTTTTAACACAAATGTCTTAGATGTATAAAATATCCATCATCTATCAGTCTATCCAAATACATTATTTTATCCTCAGTCCTTCTCCATGCATCCCAGAGTTGTAAATACCATTACCACGGATCCTGGCACATAAAGAAATCGCATATTTGTAATCAAGACTCCAGATCTATCTCGAAATCCTAGTTCTGACCTTAACTATGCAACCTAGACTTATTTGAACTTTGTCCTGTAGGTTCCCCAGAGATGTGCCAATGGTTTTATTGAGTGATATCGGATAGCATCAGGGAAAGTATATATTGGCATAAAGTGTTTGGATCTAATAACTACACTATCAACATTTCATGTTCCCACCATTTTTTACTGCATTACAAAATACAAAGTGAATCACTTTTATTTTATAACTCCAGAGCTCCACTGATTCTTCTCAATGACTTTTTAAAAAATATTTAACAACTTGATAAACAATATGAGTGGATATTATAAGGGAATGATGTTACGCATTTAAAAGTAGTTTGAAAAGTTTTCAGCCATTGCAAATGAGGGCTAATCAAAAATAGAAATAAGTCATTACTGCAGTTGTGATCTACCTATGCAAAATTATAATCTGATTTACCAAGTAACTTGATTTTGTCACAATACAAAGATGAAAACTAAATTTTACCAGTCCCATCTTTGCCAGACACTCTACCGGTATTTTCACATTCATTTTCTCACTTGATCATAAAAAGAAATATCTGAGATATCAATAATTGCTTCTATTTATAAAATGAGATCATGGAAACTCGGAAAGTTTAAGTAATTTGAAGAATATACATGTTTCAATTAACATAAATGGAGACTCAACGATGATATATTTGAATCTGAAAGCCCATATATTCTCATAATACAAAAACTTCATGTTCCCAAACATTGAAAAACAGATACATCTGAAAAGATATACTGTGACAAATTGCAAATTACACTACATTAGAGAAGTTAACTTTTTTTTTGGAGGGAGGAATATCAAATAAATATTAATGTCATCACTATAGCCATAGTAGTCTTAAAAAATAAATATATTTATTTTATATCCTCTTTTGTATTATAATCCAGATATCAAAGTTGTTAGTGTTTAACAGTGTTGTGAAATGTTTTTGTCTTTTTTGTTTGTAGAAACAGATATAGATATACACATATATTTATGGATGTATGCATGTATGTATTTATTTATGTATTTATAACAATTTGTGGGAGGGGACAAGAGTCCCAAAAATCTTAGTGCAGTGTTAAGTTTTAATGACTTTAGAACGAAAATGCTACTTTATAAAGTGTCACTGGAGTGTTTTATTATGTAAATTCATTTTAAACCTATTTAGTTTTGTGGATTTATATACAGTTATTCGTTATTTTATTTACTCAACATTTTCCATTTTCAATAAGAAACTCGGTAAAGATTTATCTCCAAAATCTACATATGAAATAGAGTCTCTACTAGTATAGTATAGAGTCTCTACTAGTACCAAACTAACCCTCCGACTATAGATAACTATAAACCTTGACAAAGTAAAAAACACAATCCTTTTGTTTTCAGTCATTATCCAAAAGGCTGCTCAAGACTACACTCCATGGTTGAAGAGTAACATACTAGGTGAGTCTCATGGTCATTCTAGATTTCTGCTTAGGAGTACTTTCCCCAGTGGTCCCCAACCACTGGGCTGCAAACCGGTACTAGTCTGTGACCTGTTAAGAACCACAATACACAGCAAGAAATGAGTAGGAGGCAGAAGCTTCATTTGTATTTGCAGCTGCTCCCTACCACTAGCATCACTGCCTCAGCTCCACCTCAGATCGTTGGGCATTAGATTCACATAGGAGCACCAGTCCCTGGTACCAAAAGAGTGGGGCACAGCTGTTCCAAACTACAGTTTAGAAAAGTGAAGCACAAGCAAAACATGGTGGATACATTCAGTTAAGGTAACAGAGAATGGAGTTAGACACTGCTGCTGAAGCAACTAAAATTTGTTATGCAGGCCCCCATAAATTAGGAAAAATGCAGAGGCTGGTACCAGAATTCTGTGTGGAAAGTCCAAATAGATATTTGACAGAGAGTTTCTCATTTACAAGAGGAGACTGCTGTCCATCAGAAGCTGAGAAGCTAAGTAAAGATCTTGTGAATTAATTACTTGTGAATTAAATGTAGATTACGGAATGGCCACACCTTATGAGTAAAGACAACAAACTAGATAAAGTTTAAACCTTAGGTCTAAGAAGAAAATTAAAATAAGCTAGTCCTGCCAGTAATAGGGCAAGTCCTACAAGTAACATATCCAAAGCAGAGCCAATAATTTAAGTGACTGCTGATGACAAAACTTAACATATTTCAAAGGAAGACAACAGAATGCAGACTCCATCATTAAAAATGTGTAGAATGCAATTAAAAATCCCTTATAAATAACTTGGAAAATATAATCAAGAGAAAAGTCAGTCAATGAAAAAAGATACCATGATAATACAGATATTGAAATTACCACATAAAAACATTTTCATATAAAAAGTTATGAGAAATATTTAAAATCTAAGAAAAACATTGATAAAATGAAAAAAAAACAGATGAGAAGTAGCAGAGAAATAAAAACTATATCAAAGAATCAAGGAGAATGTCTATAATTTAAAATTATAATATCTCAAGTGAAAAATTCACTGACTGGAAGTTGAAGAAGTAAATGTGAAATTTAAGAGATAATAAATTCATCTAATTTTAAGAACCAAAAGAGAGAAAGAAAAGAGTAAGAATAAAACAGATACTCAGAATCTTGTAGGGTAAATTAAATGGTCAAAAATGGACAATATTAAGTGAATGTAGAGAGAAAAAAGATTAAATGGGGCAGAAAAAAAATTGAGAAAATAGCAGCCAAATGTTTATTAATTAGGAGCCATAGAAGCTCAGTGAACACTAAGCAAAATTGAAACAAACAAACAAACAAAAACCCTATACTCTTGGGCTCTTGGGCATCACTGTAAAACTTCATAAACCTAGAAAAAAAAGATGACAGATAGATAGATAATAGATGATAGATGATAGATAGATACATAGACAGACAGACAGACACACAGGCAGACAGAGATAGAATCCAGAGTAAAAGGACAGTTTGCACGTAAAGTGACAATGATAAAAATAGCACATGGTTTCTTGCAGGAAAAGATAAAGGCCAGAAGACAATGGTACAACATCTTTAAAGTGCTGAATAAAGAAAAGCTTTCTCTAAAGAAGTTTCTGGGTGTGACTTTTGTCTAAGGAATTTTATTTTAATTAATATAAACCCACAAAGCTCTTAAAAAAATTTATATCAGCTTGTACTGAAATGGACAAGGACAGTAAAAACAAAAAGAGGCAATCAGACCTTTGAACTAATATCACAAGGTAGAAAGCAAGCTGAAAAAACTACTCAGTTGCGAACATGAATATTTTCTAATAAGACAGAGAAGATGACTCACAAGGTTAAAAAAAAAACTCAGAGGGCAGAGTAAAGATCCATAGGGTCACTCCTCAGAATTATCACTGAGTTGTGATTAGGGGAGTGAGCAACTGACAACCAGCACTCAGCAATTTCAGAATTGCTGTGACCAGTGACTACCCGGTGCCTCCCATTTCCCCCTTCTTAGAGGGAAGGTCTATTGCAGTTATCCTATGCCTCTATTTCTCCCATATGTTGAATAGATAGGAAACAGACAACTTACCATATTAGTTCACAAATTTTCAAAGAGAAAACCAATAGAGCTGCAATTAAAGTACTACACCAACAAAACTCATCCACACCTTGTCCTGATTTAGGTGATAAGATCCTTAACATAAACTCCAGCCTAATTATCTAATAGAATGAGATTTGGGAGTGGATGGTTGAGATGCTAAGTGATTATATTTAGCATGTGGGAAGGTAAGAACTGTTTTAGTGAGGGCAGACTGTGGAAGATTATATTTTTCATAATGTCCATAATAATATTTCAGACCAATTTTCTCTTCCAAAACCTTGGCATTGCCTGTCCAGAGGCGAATGTCTTTGGAGATCCAAATTTATAAATAGAATATAGCAAAAGTGACACTGGGTGATATCTTAGGACAGATCAGAAAGACAATGCAGCTTCCATTTGGCTTTTTCTCTTTTGGGATGCTTGCCTTTTGAAACCTAGACATGTTTGAGGATGCCTAGGTCACATGGAGAAGTCATGTTGAGGTGATCAGCTAGTTGCCCCTACTTAGGTTCCTACTGACAGGCAGCATCAATTGCTAGATATATTAGTGAACAAAATTTGAGCTGCTGTAACTTCCAGCCTTTGAATAAACCAGGTAAT
Source organism: Pteropus vampyrus (assembly GCF_000151845.1). Lineage (NCBI taxonomy): Eukaryota > Metazoa > Chordata > Mammalia > Chiroptera > Pteropodidae > Pteropus > Pteropus vampyrus. The sequence continues at coordinate 854,353 of NW_011889254.1, read as the reverse complement.
ACTGATAAAGCATAGGTAAACTGTTCCCGCTAAGCCCTGCTCAAGTAGCAAACTGATGAGGACAAAATTATTGTTTTAAACCACTAATTTTGGGGATAGTTTAGTTTACTCAGTAATAGCTTACCAGAATATATGCATAAGTAATAATAAACATCCTCAAAGTGATATCACATTCATAAAAGTAAACAGTTTGCTATGAAAAATATATATTTCTGAAAATTAAAATGTAATTTTTGATAAATATGAAATAAAATGTTATATATACAATATAATATATATTTATCACTATGGACAGGATTTGAATAGATAATCCTGCATAAAAATGATAATTTGCTAAAGAATATATACATACATGTGCATTATTATAACATTAATATGTAATATATGAAACAGAATAAAATATATAAATGCTAACTAGAAGAACTTGTATCAAATTTGGAGAACTAGTTGACTTTGAGGAGAGAGTGAGGAAAAGGAAAAGGAACTTTAAATATATTTAATATGCATATATCTTATATAAATATTAAGAAAAGAAAAATTAAGACATATAAAGTTTTATTAATGGGAGTGGCAGTTACATTTTCAAGATCTTTTCTTTTTTTTTTGTTTTACATTATATTTATTTTAAAAAATTCAAAAATTGGAAAAGAAGAGAACTGACATGGCTACCCAGCCCTGAGATCGTCTCAGAAAGTGTAGCAAAGACACAAGGAGATGGAGAACCTCTAAGTGTACCAAAAGATGAAAAAGAGTAGTAATAGTGAAGAAATAAAAATATAATATCACAAAACCTTCTAAAACTAAAAAATGACTCCAAAGTGTAACCCAATGAAATTTGAGAACTCCAAATATGAAAAAAATTACAAGAATGGGAGACCAAAACAAACAAAAACAGGAACAGAATTATCTATAAGTAGAATCAGATTTCCACCAACTTCTCATCAATAAGCAGGAGCTAGACTACACAATAAAGTAAGGTCAAAAAAGCTTTTGAGAAAAAATAAAATTCTCTGTCCAGACAAAATATTAATCAAATCTAAGGGAGCAAAACATTGTCATTTACTTACAGGCCAATAATCAGAAATGTTATTCCCAATAAAATAATTTCTGAGATAATTATTTGAAAATGTAGTAGATATATAAATAGGTTTGAGATTAAAAAGTGGTAGTAAACAAAAATAGATACAACCTGAAGGGAAGCCTAAATAATTATAGATTAATCAGTATAAAGTATTAATCTAACATTAAAACAAAAAATTACTTATTTTCTATCAAGTTGTTTGAGGTTTAAAGCAGAAGCCAAACTCTGATAGCAATATTATTTCCTTCATTGGGAAAATGTATTTATTAATTACTATTAAACATTTATCAAAAACATGTGTAAATGTAGGTTAAATATATGTTAAGACTATTAAGGAATAGACATATGATTGTTAATAAAAAACCTAAAGATAGGGTGCTGGAGGAAACACAGAACAAGTAAAATGGATTTATTCAAATGCAGAAAACACAATTAGTCAGTACATTATTATAGGAGGAATGAATAATGATTTTAAAAATGAGGTTACCCATATGTATGCATAAATGTTTTCTACATATAGCAAGCACAATAAAGGTAAGGAAGTTAAATACAACTCTTTGAAAACAGAGACTGTCAAATTAGACTAAGGTTTTTTAAAATTTATTTATGTGTTAGAAAATAACTTAAAAAAACAGAAAAATGATGTAAATTTAAAAATAGAAGCAGATAAATCAGGCATATACTAAGAAAACAAGAAAATAATTGAGGTAATATCAGATAAAAAAATAATTAAGCATATAAGGAACTCAATGGGATATGAAAGGGGTAATAATTCAACAAATATCTGCCTCTGTGCACCAATAAATGTAATGTAATATAGCTTTAAAATATAAGTAAATTCTGTTAGAATTATGAAAATAAATGATGTAAACGTATATTCTGGACAATGTAGTTCAGAATGAAATTCTTCTGGAGTATGTACTATAGTAATTCAGACACAAATGTTGAGTTATTTTTTATATTTCAAGTTCCAACTTCCATAATTGTATTGCCAGAATGATTACGATAATGAATGGCTGAATTTACAAGCACTTGTTTCACAGCAGTGGACTTCTAGACTTAAATATAGAAAGACTAGAGATATCAATTATAAATAAAATTATACAAATACAAATAATTTTAAAATTTATAGTATTTATAATCAACAAAGTATGAACTAATGATATATTAGAACAAATTATTAATTGAAATCTGATAATTTTCAATAAATGTATTAAATACCTCAATTTTTTTTTACTTTCTAAGTAAAGCTAGGGAGACATCCTTTATAAAAGCAAACATTAATTTTAGGAAGACAAGTAGATTTAGTGAATTATTTCAAATGAATTAATATGTATGACGATTTATTGTATTTTAACTTGAAATGCCCAAGTTACAGAATAAAATGATTTTAATTGTATCCTGAGTATAATTTTCCTATTTAAAGATCATTGCAGTCCTTATTGAAAAGGGAAATCCATGAAGGAAACAGAGATTTTATACAGAACAGAAATTATGGCATACATTAAACTGAAGATAGCTACATAAATTGTCAATTCTCTTTGGGAAAATACAACTAAAAAGATACTTTGAAAATAAAATGTAAATTAGAAAAAAAAAAGAAAGAAAGAAAAAGTCTGCTCTCTACCTGTGGAATTTTACTGCTTTCCATTCACACCGGATAATATCTGAAAAAGAGTTCTAAGGGGGCATCATTATACATGTACACCTGCATTGCTAAAATTGCTTAAGCGTTAATTCTGGTGACAGCTCGACTGCAACAGCAGGTAGTTTATTTTTAATTGCATTTGGTGTTCTAAATGCTCTTAGTGACACAGAATCTGGTGTGTGAGCCATTCCACACAGAAATTATGTAATGTGAATATTTAAAACCATTCACTAATTTTTACAGTAATTGGTTCTTACACATAAAAGCATCGCTTTGTTAATGTGAATGCAGATGTTTATAAGCTCTTATTTTAAATAAATTATCTTTTTAATTTTCAATTTAAAAAACACTTATTGAGCATGGCTTACATAAAGAGAACAAAGAAAATCAAATAAATATTGAGTATAATGACTATCACAGCAAAGTTTCTAAACTCATAGTCCAATAAGTACAGCAGTACTTTATATTTCATCCTCATACTAACAATTATCAAAAAATACATAATAAAAAGAACCACAGGAACTATCCTCTGGCTTTAATCACACTTTTTCTGCATTCGAACATAAGCTGTTAATATCAAAGATGAATTACAATGATGATAGTATTCACTTGGAAAACACTTAAATTATCACAAAATAATTTTGTGGAAATCTTTAAATATAAAAATGGAAAGTTATAGACTTAGGGAAGCTCTGGATTGGAACTATATTTTAGTATTATTACAAGTATTAAATTCTCATTGTTGAAACATCCAAAACTTTATTGATCTTGATAATTGCTCAGCAGCCTCAAAATAGAAACAATTTATGAATATAAAGACAACTCATTAAGTCATTATGTCTCTGAAACATTTTTAGTAAATCTGTATCTTTAGCACAAGTCATAGATATTATGTAATAAAATAAAATACATTCCTTTCTTTTACTTAAGTCTTAATTTATATGTCCTTCTTCCTAACTTTTTTGCCTAATCATTAAAAATTGTAATGACCTCTCTCAGAGCTTGCATTTTTAGACTTATCTGCTCCTCCCCTTTAAGGTGATCTAAAGTATTAAAGTAGAATTCATTTTAGAAAACTAAACAAAAAACTTAAATCACTTTTCTTTACAATACCTTAAGCCCCAAACTCTTTTGTATTTTTTCTCTAAATCGTTTGAAACCTGTCTCCCATATTTTTGGGCTATAATTTTGATAATAATTAGCTTTCACCTGTGTAGTTTCTCTAACTACTCAATGCATAGGTCAATTACTTCTCTACAAAATAATAAATGACCTTAAATTTATTTTCCTGGCTTTACCTTGAATTAACCTCATCTTATTTCTTTTGTCAGAACAATTTCAATGAGTTTAAATTTACCTTTTATCAAATAAACTTAAAATTATCCTTATTCTATGTAATACATATCTATAATAGAAAATGTAGGCAACCCAGAAAAATTTAGTAGAATTAACTATGCATTGCCTAACTATCTCAAACTAACTTTTGTCACAGTTTGGTATATATGATACCAGCTTTTGCATATATATATATATATGTGCATTTAATTTTCTACTTTGTTGTGTTTTAAGTGAGTTCTACATAATATCCACAGATAATAATCCTGATTTTAAATAGAGATTTGGTTACAATAAGTTAAGATATGACCTTTGTAGAAAATGTGAAAAGGACAGAAATGTATAAAATTATCAGTACCTCCTATCCCAAAAAAGTACACTTACTACTTCAAAATATTCATCACACCCTTTTATGCAACTCTATAAAGTTGTACTTTTATGCAACTCTATAAAGTTGCATAAAAGGGTGTGATAAACATTTTGATTTCTAAAGAGCTTGAATATAAGCTATATATATACATATATATACAATATAATAAACTATATTGATTCACCTAAATAATTATTTTGTTTTCTTTCCATTTGCTTTCTCTTTATTATTTTTCAATGGAGAAGGTTGATAAACTACCTAATGGCATCACTCTTGGTCATGATATCATTCTTTATATACTTTGTCAACTATTATTTGTCAAAGTTCCTTTCTGAAATATATTTAAAAATCAGTATCTTTATAATAAGACTTTAAATAGTAAAATAATAATACGAGTATATGGAACACTATTAAATGTGTTATAAAATCAATTGTTTTTCTTTTCTCTTCAGTTTTCCCTTAAACATTCCCTGCCTACAAATGCAGGTAAGACCTCAAGCTGGTTTCTTATTTGTAATGGTAAGTGTCATTTTGGTGGCCATGTGGCTACACAGCATGAGGTAGCTATGATGAACTATGATGAAAAATGACAAGTGGAAAATGAGTAAAGTTTGCACACAACACCTCAACTTTATGTAGGCTTCAGGTTTACCCATAATCAGAGAACCTTGATCTGCTCTGATCCAAAATAAGGAAGGGAGTTCACCTGTTTTGCCTGAAGCAATAATTAAGATCGAACAAAATATGCTTTGCAACAGTAAGACATGACACATAGTAGAGGAAAGGGCTTTTTCAGCAATGGTAATAGAAGTCACTTTCTCCAAAAAGAGTCTAGGTTATTATCAAGTAAAGCACAGTGGTAATAACCCAGTGGCAAAT
>NW_011889254.1:805733-846860 GCF_000151845.1 Pteropus vampyrus | reverse complement strand
GAAATATAAAAATGGAGATATAAAAAGTAAAAAAAGTCAGAATGGAAGAAATGCAATAACTGAAATAAAGAATACATTAGAGGAGATCAACAGATTAGATGAAGCAGAGGATCCAATCTGTGATCTGGAAGATAAGGTAGCAGACAATACCCAATCAGAACAGCAAAAAGAAAAATAATCCAAACACAAATGAAGATAGTTTAAGGAGCCTCTGGGACATCAAGCATGCCAACATTTGTATCATAGGAGTACCAGAAAGAGAAGATAGAAAGCAAGGAATTGAAAACCTATTTCAAGAAATAATGACAAAAAACTTCCCTAGCCTGGCCTAGGAAATAGACATACAAGTCCAGGAAGTACAGAGTATCAAACAAGATGAACCCAAAGAAGCCCACACCAAGACACTAAATATTTTAGCCTTTGGGGACAACATGGCCTGTCACAATTACTCAAATCTGTCATTGTAACATTCCTTCTTTTTGTGCTCCATATACTGTTCCATACTATAAGATTGCTATAAGCCTCTGCTTCTCTGAACATGTAGCACTATTGTGGTATTGTGTTCTATTCAAATATTTCTCAACAGTCTCCTGTCTCTACCTATTTTTTAATTAAATTTATTGGGGTGACAATGGTTACTAAAATTATATAGGTCTCAAGTGTACAATTCGATGATATATCATCTGTAACTGTGTGTTTAACCATCTAAAGTCAAATCTCCTTCTGTCACCATATATTTGTCCCCCTTTACTTTCATCCACCTCCCCTCTCCCTCTTCCCTCTGGTAACCACTAAACTGTTGTCTGTGTCCATGAGTCTGTTTGTCTTATCTGCTTGTTGCTTTCAGTTTTATATCCTACATGAGTGAAATCATCTGGTTCTCAACTGGTTCTGCTTGACTTATTTCACTTAGCATGATAATCTCAAGATCCATTCATGTTGTTGCAAATGGCAGTATTTTATCTTATGTCTGAGTAGTATTCTATTGTAATGTACCATATCTTTATCCAGTCATCTATTGAAGGGCATTTTGGTTGTTTCCATGTCTGGACCACCATGAGTAATGCTGCAATAAACATCAAGGTGCATACATCTTTATAGATATTTTCAAATTTTTTGAATATACAGACAGAAGAGGGATTGCTGGGTCATATGGTAGTTCTATTCTTAATTTTTTGAGGAACCTCCATACTGTTTTCCCTAGTGGCTATAGTGGCTATACCAATTTATATTCCTACCAATACCAATTTATATTCCTACCAGCAATATATGAGTTTCTTTTTCCCCACAACCTCTCCAACCCTTTTTACTACTTGTCCTGTTGATTATAGCTGTCTCTACCTATTTTGACATTAAATCAGTTTTGTTTGCCTCTCAATATAATACCATCTGCAATATATTTTTAGATATACATTAATATTTCTGGTCAATTAACATTATATTTACCAATTTCTACTAATAATTTAGTGTTCTTGGTTTCAAGCACATTTTTTTCAATATATATCAGGGATTTTAAGTACGTGGGATCTAACTGCCATTTTGAAACCAGTCCATCAACTACTCATCAAGAAAAACAGTCCAGTCCATCAATTATTCATCAAGAAAAACACACTTGTTTTCATCAAAGAAAAATTTGCATTAATTAAAATTTTCATATTATTAGAGCCTAGAATAGTGTAGAACAAATACAATTGGTATCCAAGCTTCTGCCTGATTTTGCAAGCCTATTTTGAGAAACTGATCTAATGATTCAAACATTGAACAGGAATATCAACCCAGTTTTAAATATCAACATCTACATGTTCCTACTTTTGCTAAACATTTGTAGAAAATTGACTGCAGGAGGCAAAATCAGCTGCTACTTTATTTGCATAGTCTATCACCCTGAAACACCAGTTCTTTCACATGTATATATTATAGTGCTGCATTCATCTCAGGGAAGAAATTAGGTTATACAAAGTAGGTTCTTCTTAATTTCTATCTTTATGTACCTTTTGACTTAGTAAGAAAACATCTGCAAAACTGGGCTAAGCAAAGCAATAAACTCAGTTTCATCTTATTTAAAAGAATGACATTGAAACAATAATAGAAATCCATTCTGTTAATACGAAACGGACAATTTTTGTTAAACAGCAAAAGCCCATATAAGCCATGGTCCTATAAGTCACTGACAACTATATAAACAGTGACAACTCTATCTGGTATCTTGATATGTAGATTTTTATAATTTTTTTTCCACATAAAATGCAAGGCTAAATGCTTACATTTCTAGTTGTAACTAAATTGGGATGCATTCACAGGGCTTTGCCTGACCCTCTAGTCCCAGCATCATTCTTTTCCACATAGCTAAATGAACTTGAACTCAATTGTGGATTCAATGTCTCTGAATTTCTAGGGTTAATCATCACTTGAGACAGAAAGAATAAAACGGGCTGTGACCTATTATTCTGCAACTTTTTTTTCTGGTCCTTTGAAACTTTTCAGAAAAAAAAAAATTTGCTTACTTCTTAAGATGCAGTGAATATTAGGTTCCTCCATCTTGTTGAATGATTATTGTTCCTTGTGCTAAAGTCCATGTTCTAGTTACAATTAGCCTCCATCTAGGACTTTGTCTTCTTCCTGATAATCTGATTTCCAAGGAGCTCTACTCAGGAATTGAAACCAATCTTGCTAGATCTATCGAAGGCGCTTGCTATATTGTGAGTCAGACACTAGTTATTATAGGCTTTGAAATCTTCTCTCTTTCTTAATAAAAAAAAAAAAAAGTTGAATGTCAGTCCCAGGCTTCAAAGTAGGCATTATATAATGATATCTGAATTTGTAGTAACTGTCTTAGTCTAGAAAAGTAAATTGTATCTTGTAAACATCTTCATGGTGATAATATAAAAGTATCTCATGTAAATAATGTTAATAAAAATCATTTTAAAAATGGACTCTTTTGGGTTTGCACCCCAGTGGAGCCACAGTCCATGGTCTATGGCCATGCTATCCTGAACAAGCCCGATGTCTGATCTCGGAAGCTAAGCAGGGTCAGGCTTGGTTAGTACTTGGATGGGATACCACCTAGGAAGACCAGATGCTATAAGCATAAATTTAAAAAAATAAATAAAAATAGACTCTTACTAAACATACTCTAATTATATAATCCAATGATCACATTCTGGCATCTATCCAAAGGGGCTGAATATGTATTTTCAGCACAAATACCTACACATAGATGTTTATAGCAGTGTTATTCATAATTACCCAAACTTGAAAGCAAGCAAGATGTCCTTCATTAGGTGATAAACTGTGGTACATCCAGACAATGGAATATTATTCAGTGCTAAAAATGAACTACAAAGCTATGAAAGGACATGGAGGAATCTTAAATGCATATTACTAAGTAAAAGTCATCAATATGAAAAGATTACATACTGTATGATTCCAACTATATGACATTTTAGAAAAGGAAAAACTATGTAGACAGGAAAACATCAGTATCTGCCAGGGGTTAAGGATGAGGGAGAGATGAATAGAGAAAGTAGAGGGAAATTTTAGAACAGTACAAAAGCTCTGCATGGTAGACATATGTCATTATAAATGTGTTCTGACCTATAGAATATACAACACCAATAGTGAATCCTAATGTAAACAGTGGACTTTGGATAATATTGAGGTGTAAATGTAGGTTCATCAGTTGTAACAAATGTCCCAATCTGGTGAAAGATACTGATAAAGGGGAGGCTATGAATGTGTGGAGGCAGAGTGTGTGTGGGAATATCTTTACCGTCTGCTAATTTTGCTGTGATGCTAAAACTGCTCTAAAAAATAAAGTGTTAAAAAAAAAACTTTTAATTATGTCATAACCTGGTTATTCTCTTGATGTAAAAACTATAGCACTGCTATCTCTTCCATCCTACCGGAATGTAATATTACTTAAACATAAAATACAAAGCCTTCATTAATATCTATTGAGAGAAAGCCATTTTATATAACCAGAAACTGATTATTAAACAATATAGAGAAATTTAATTTCAATATTTGAATCTGTCCAGTAACTTGAATAACATTTCTAACTGCAGAGTCTACAAACATATTTTATGAATGAAATAGATATTTTACTTTTTCTTGTCTCCATCAGATATTTGTATGTCAGCTGATTCAAGATGCTTTAAAATAGTTATAATTATACCTCCTTTTATCCTTATTTATATTATTATTTGGTCCATTTTACACTTTTTTGAGTAGATGGTAATAAAATTAACTATTTCTTATTTGAATAATAAAGAATTCTTAAATTTATAGGGTATGGAAAAATAAGATTGATTTATATTACAATTGTAATAGATTTTTCGAAGCCTGGCACAAAGTAATGATTTCTCTTCTAGAGCAACAGTTTAAAGGTAATTTTAAAAGTAAGAGATACAGTAATGATGAAGAATATTATTGTGTAGTTTAAGTATTTACTTAATTAAGCATAATGGTTTTAACAAGTTAATTATGTTGTTTTTATTTAATTGCATAGTACTTATTTAGCTATGTTAATCATATTATATCACATAATTATGTGATTAACTTAATTAATATATAATTATCATGATCATCACTACATATCAGCATAAATGGCCACAGATAAACACATTGTCCCAGAAGTAATAGGTCAAACGTAGCCAGAGACATAATAGGTAATATGTTTGCAGATATGTGAAGCTTTGACACCAGCTATTCCATGTAAAAATTAGCCTGTATTTACCCCCAAGGTCTCCACAAATGGATAGCTCAGTGACAGTTCGGACTTAACCTTAACAATTGATACTTAGAATACAATTGAAACAATGCCTGGAAATCTTGTAAATGTTAACAGTTGTTCACTGGACAGTAAATAGAGCATATCCTTTGAACTAGGACATTACCCAATGTCCATCTATATCTGGATTAGAACAAATTTATCTCACCTCACACTTCAAATTATCTTATTCATCTCTATAAAAGAGCTTTAGATTTTATTTTACAATTGCATTCGCAGCTTTTGAATCCATTAATTTTGATTTTTTATTAAATTTATTGGGATGACATTGTTAATAAAATTATATAGGTTTCAAGTGTAAATTCTATAATACATCATCTGTATGTTGCACTGTGTGTTCACCAGCCAAAGTCAAATCTCCTTTTTTCATCTTATATTTGATCTCTTTTATCCTTATCTACCAGCTCCCTCTTTCTGTCTGGTAACCACTAAACTTGTTGTCTGTATCTATGAATTTTTGTTTGTTTGTCTTGTTCATTTGTTGTTTTCAGTTTTATATCACACATATGAATGAAATCATGATTCTCGACTTTTTCTGTCTGACTTATTTCATTTAGCATGCTAATCTCAAGATGCATCCATGTTGTCACAAATGGCAGTATTTCATATCTTTTATGGCTGAGTGATACTTTATTTTATATATGTACCATTAATTCCTGTTTTTGTATATTTTTAATAACACCTTTAGAGTATGTCCTTGCAGCTTTAGCTGCTTATTTTTTTATTTTTTATTGTTCTTTATAACAACAATCACAACATTCATAGCTTTGGAGATTTCTCCAAGTAACAATTTGCTCACACTTCATATATTTAATATATACTTTTTACCTTTCTAAATTTCTTCTAATGGCATTTTTAAATATTCCATTTACAACTCCAAAATTAGTAAGAAAGAAACATTTTAAATAAAGCTTAAAGTATTTGGGCTTTTCTTTTCCTTGGTTTCTTTTTGTCTTATTACATTTTTGTTGCATTATGTTCAGAGAATGCATATAATTTTTACTTTTAGAATCAATTAAAGTTTTATTTAAAATGTAAGATCAATTTTCTAGGTATTCTGGGTACATTTGAAAAGAAGTATTTTATAGCTGGTGAAACAGGTCTTTAGAGAAATTTACTATGATGGAAAATAATTTATGCCAATCCATCTTTATGGATCAATTATTGATTCAATGATAGGTTCATAAAAAATGAACTAGTACATGCATATTGGTTTCAGTGTATAAAGAAAACAGTAGGAACACTTCCTTCTATCCTAATTTACCAATATACAGTATACTGACAAGACCATGGCATTCTACCACAAGCTGGATGTGACAAAGTGTGAGAGACATCTTTACACTATGATTTGAGTATAATTGGGTACCTTATTATATGACTATTACCTATAAAGAGAAAATCGAAGTAGGATTTCACCCTCCAAACAAGCAAAGCATAACAGCAAAGTAGGCTCACATTAAATTTGCATCTTATTGAGCTTAGTGTACTTGCCTACTATCATTACCAGAAATAGGGCTCTCTGCTTATCCATGAAAAAAGAACATTCATCCATCTTCTCAAGGCTCTATATTAGAAGAAGACTTTTTAAAATAGGAAGCTAATTATTATTAGATAAAATACTCATCTTTCATTGAGACATAACATGACAGTGGCCTTTTAGTAAGACTATCAATGAAAAATAGAATATGAATTCTTAGCTACAATCATAAGATAATTCTTAAGCTAGATTTCTGCATTTATATGGGTTTTTAGTTGTAGAGAAATAAGGCTGTCAGCTCATTTGCCAATGACGCTGAAAAATTAAGCATCCTGGGATAAATTTTATATGATTTTAGTATCCACCTCAGTAAGAATGTTAGTTGTTCAATACTCCTATTTCTTACCAATATACATGCTGTGTTCTCTTATACAGATGTGGCTACAACATGTATACTACAAGATTGAGAAGAAATAAAATAATTTGGTCTATAGTGACTAACATGCCCTAAATTTTCCATAAGAGGATTATTTGTGAAGTTTTCAGTTCAATAGTTCAAAACTGTTAGTACCTTGGAACTCTAACAGTTTTAGTTCAACAGAGACACACAATTCAAAACTGTACACCCAGGGCTCAGTTCTTTAATGTGTTATAGTTATGCTCCATTTGCATCTTCTCCTCCACAAATTTCCAACTGGGAAAAAAAAAAAACAAACTCATCAAAATCTCATAACATGCATGGCTTTTCCATTCGTTAACTCCTCTAACTGAATATAAATGACTGTACCTAAAGCATATAAGTTAGGCATCAGAAAAATTATGCCCAAGCACAAATAGAAAGCAGTAAGAATGTATCTTTTTCCATGTTAAAAAAAAATATATGTCAATGCTAATACAGGTAAAAATAATCACACTATTTCACTATTGCTGAAATAAGATATTAAGATGTTTCTTTCTTTGGTCATTTATCATGAAAAGATGTATGGTTACATATGTTTAAATCCTATAAATAAGATGACTGAGTAGAACCACTTGTGAGTGGAGGGTAGGAAGCCAATCACTATTTCTTTCCTCATTCCTTCCTTTCCTACTTCTCTTCTTCCTTCTTTTCTTCCATCCTTCCTTCGTTTCATTCTTTTTAATAAGCACTACGTTCCCAGAGCAATGAGGGACTATAACTTGTAAAAAAGCTTAACATAGATTTATGTGGCACCTAATATGTGCTATGAGAGAAAATAACAATAAAGTAGATATTACTCTATCCTTCAATGCTTTTTCCATATGCTGATGAGAAAGTTTTGAAAGTTAAAAAAAAAAAAAATACACACACACGATAGATATAGCAAAAGAAATCTCTCCAAGCTAAAGTCTCGGTATGGAGAAAAAAACAAAGTGAGTGAAGAGTTTAAGGAAGTTCTCAAAAAAGGTGTGATTTCATCACATTTTAGAGAGAAAAATAGTTTTTCACATTAACAGGCATAGCAAAGAATATTCAAACAGAGGAAACAGGGATAAGAGCCAGGTTCCTTCAGGGAAGTCTGTGTCAGTACATCTAAAACCTGCCTGGTCTTCAGAATTGGAAACATTTGAAGATCCTTAGAAGGAAAGGAGAGAGGGAGGGAAGGAGGAAGACATACAGACATGTAATTTCTTCACTCCAGACCTAACAAATCAAAATCTCTATTTTTGGGAGGTTAGGAGCTAATGATCTGTGTCTAAACTAATTTCTAAAATAATTATGGTAACAGCTAATATTTATAAACTATTGCTCTAAAGAATTCAGTATTTCTATAGGTAGGGGTGTGGGGTTGGACAAGAGTAGAGAGAAGTAAGAGAGCAAGAAGCGTAAAGAAATGTTTTCATTAAATTCTTATAACCATTCTGAGGCGGAGCATTATTTTGGCCACCTATGACATGAAAAGCTCATAGTTTTAAAAAGTCATTAAATAACATCCACTATGAGATCAGTCAGGAAAGACACTGGGAAAGGGACAGGTTGACTATAAAGGTTTGTATCATTGTTTTTAAGCATGGAAAGTTTGAGGCATCAATGGCATATGATGGTAAAAACATTAAATAAGCCTATCAACATGCAGGCTGGTAGCTCAAGGAAGTGCTCTAGAGTGGCACTATAAAAGTTTGGCCTCTTTCAGCTATATCTCTTAAACGTATCTAAAATTGGAAATTTTGTCACCACCTCTATTGCTATCTTCTAGTCCAAGCACCATTATTCCTTGTTTTGACTATCATAACAGCTTTTTTATTTGGTCATCTGCTTAGGCACTTGCAAAAGTATACTATAAACTCTACAGAGCCACCAGGGAAATTCTTTTATTGCAAAATCAGGTCATAGTACTCCTCTGTTCACAACTTGTCATATATTCTCTATATGACACTGAATAAAATCCAGAGTATTAAAATAGCCTAATGTCCCCTAAATGATTTATCTCTCACCTCTTACTATTCCCCAAACATCTACCTCACCGTGACCACATTGTCTCAGCTGATGTTCCTGTGCACCCAAAACCTGATCCCACATTGAGGATCTTACGCATACTCTTCTGTTTGTTTAAAATGCTTTCTCCTCAAATATTATCCAGGTTATTCATTCACCTTTTTTTCAGGTGACTGCTGAAATGGTTCTTTATCATACAGGTCTTCTCTCACCACTTTATAAAAAGATGACACATCACCTAAATATGCCTTATTTCTCTTTACAGTCCCTTTCCCCATCTGATATTTACTTTTTTTATTGTCTGTCTTCCCTGCTTAAATTTAACCTGTATAGGTAGGGGATTCTGTTGCCACTGAACAGCGCTGTATCTCTAGCACCTACAACAGTGCCCAGCACACAACAGATATTTGGTATATAAAATAAATGAATGAAAGCAATACACAAACAAATAAAATATCAGGAGCTTATAAATGAGTGGAGTAAGTGAAAACATTCAGAGAATTATATGAGTGAGAAGAAAATACATTTAACAGAACTTTGAAAGGCTGATTAAAAAAGAGATACATGTAGAAAATGTTGATAAAGGAGAGTCATTGCGGGCAGAGGAAAACCAGTGAGAATCTGAGTCAGAGAAAACAGAGGGAGAAAGCATATGAAGGAGGGAGAGATCAGCAGAGTTTATTGCCATAGAAACCGCAGAAAATTGCATATGGTGCAATGGAAGTTATTAGTAAATATGCTGCATTGTATTTCAGAAGAGTGAGTTCTATTAGTTCATTTAGCAATACTGATGAAAAATAAAGCCTCCCACCCCCGAACATTCCTTTATATGTCTTGAGTGGAAGTGAAATAAAAATGACGACCAAACAATTAAGACGTTTAAACATCTGCATCTATTCTAAGAATATATTTCAAGATAGAAGAAAAAAAATGTATGGTTAGTACTTGTTTGACCATTATAATCATGGAAGATGAAAATAACCTAAATAAACAATAATAGAAGACCAAATTAAGAAAAAATATTAAATGCAATACTTTGCAGTAATAAATTAACATTTCTAATAACACTTGAAAATTCAAGCAAATATAGGTATGAGGTACTGTAAAGCAAACTTGACCAAAAGATTTGAAGAACTGTAGCTATGTTCAGAACTTGTAGTGTCTTCATGAAGAAGAGGGGTAGGTTATTTTCTATATAGTTTCATAGGCTAAATATTGAAAAAGTAGGTGGAATTACAAGCATATATCGAATAGAATAAAAGAGAAAGAATTTTCATCAAACGAGACTGGAATTACTTAACCCAAAGCTAATTGATCATTATCGAGGGTATCATAGAGATAGAGATGCTTCTTTTGTTGGTTTTAATACATTTCCTAATCTAAAATCTTATGAAATATATTAAAAGCAATTGAGAAACTGTTCATCTGAAAACAGTTCAAGATTTGCTTGCTATTAGGCACAAATAATATAAGATCCTAAGCTACTGTTATTTTAAAAGGAAAAAAAGGAAGTAGAACACAGCCTCCTTTCTCCTTCTTAGTTGATGGTTATACCACCAGAGAGAATCATATTTAAGAAGTACATTTTTTCAAGTATAAGCTTTCCTAGGGGAAAAAGAAGTAGGAAGGCGTGGATGATAATGGGGTACAAGACAGAAAATCTCTAGACACTTGCAGTGGAGGAAACAGAAAAATGCTGAATTCTTTCTCTTCCTTCCTGCCCTCTATCCCTCCATCTCTCATTCTCTCTCCCTTCTTTAGATTCTTTAGACACTGAATATTTGGCTCGAGAAAATTTCAGGTGGAACAATGTGGAAAATTTCAAATTCTTGCCTGATAAATGAGACAATGAAATAAATGATAATAAAGATCTTGAATTTACTAATGTAATGTGAGTGATCCATAGCTTTTTTTTTGTTCAATTATACATGTAGTCTCACACTGAGACACATAAATCAGAAAAACAGTAAAACTTTAGAACTTCTTAATATCTCAGTGTGTCATAAAACATATCTTTTCTTGTCATATTATCAGTTGCATTAATGACACCTAGTGAGGCTCTTAAGAGTCTGCCACTGCCTAAACAATAAAAATAAGGACAGTCACTTATGGATCACTTAGTGGGACTCAATTTCCTCTTGGAATTTCTGTGTTCTGTTTGAAAAACCCATTATCCATAAAGTATGATGATTCACACTTTTGGAATGTGCAAGTGACACAGATGGAACTTTAAAAATTTAAGCAAAAACTTGTTTTCAATACAATCCACATCATTAATCTTTTTCTTCTGCTGTAAACCCATACCTATTTACTGGAGATTTAAGCCTTGAATCATGTGACTTATAAATGTAACTT
Source organism: Pteropus vampyrus (assembly GCF_000151845.1). Taxonomy (NCBI): domain Eukaryota; kingdom Metazoa; phylum Chordata; class Mammalia; order Chiroptera; family Pteropodidae; genus Pteropus; species Pteropus vampyrus. The sequence continues at coordinate 835,784 of NW_011889254.1, read as the reverse complement.
AGGTTGCATTCCCAATGAAGATATGAGTTCTAGCAAGCAGCTAATACTTGTACTTTGATTAATTAGAAGTCCATCAACATTTGTGAAGACCATTCTCTTTAACAAGTATTTTGATGAAAAACACTCGACAAAAATTGAGATAGATGACTATCTTTATTAGCTGATTCTATCCTGAGATGTTCTGGTTATATTATTTTCACATTTGAGATCAATATAGAGAATCTTAGTCTTAAAAGAATGGTGTAAATAAACAGTTGCCTTCCCATTTCACACCACTGAACAATACAAATAGAAAATGTTTATATCTTTTGTGAAAGAAATAAAAAACAAACAGAATAATGGAGATAAGACTGTTTTCTCCTACAAGTTTCTCTGCTAAACCTGTTTGGGACCATTGATACTCACTGTGGTATTCATCTCTGTTCTTTTTGTATGTGGTATCGATATAACACTTCTCTCCTCAAGCAATGTCAGAAATCATATTCTGAAAATATGTTTTCTATTGTAATATTAATTATAGATTTTAATTGAATACAATTGAACAGAATGCAAAATGATTTTTACAAAGTAAATATAATTAAGCTCCAATCATCTGCTTTATTTTTTACTTTCCTCACTTCTTTATACATATGCTCTATACGTTACCATGCCCTCTTCACAACCACCTCTCTCTTCTCCCTCTCTCTCACTCAGTTGCTCGCACAAAACACATTGCTTTGTTATTTTCTTCAGAGTACTAGCATTATCTATTGGGAGATGGATATGGGAGAGAAAAAGCCATAGATAATTCAAACACTTATTTTACTTAAGAAGAGTGTTTGCTCAGTTGAACAACTCAAAATATCGTTACAGAAAACTGCTGTTTCTAGTTTAAAATATTTCCAGCTGGCACTTTTTAAAATACAACATCTGTATATTGCATTGTGTGTTCACCACCCAAAGGTAAATCTCCTTCCATCACCATGTTTGACTCTCTTTGTTTTCTATCCCCAGGTCCCGCTTTCCCTCTAGTAACCACTAAACTGTTGACTGTGTCTATGAGCTTTTGTTTGTCTTGTTTGTTCATTACTTTCAGTTTTACTTCCCACATATGAGCGAAATCATGATTTTCAATTTTTTCCATCTGATTTATTTTGCTTAGCATGATATTCTCAAGACCCATGTTGTCGTAAAAGGCAGCATTTTGTTTCGTCTTATGGTTGAGTAATATTCCATTGTATATATGTACCACATCTTCTTTATTCAATCATCTATTGAGGGACACTTAGGTTGTTTCCATGGCACTCTTAAAATTAACTTGCAATATTTGTTTTCCATTATCATGAAAACTTGAAAGTTATTTCTATTGACATCAATACAGATGAGGTATCAAAGAACGGCTTTCAAGTAGAACTTATATCAAGTTGAGGACCTTATATTTTAGTATTTAAAGATAACTTAAAAACCTTGTAAAAAAAACCTTGTAATAAATAGTATTGTAATTTTAAAAATAATAGGTTTTTGTACACGCACACTAAATTGAAAAGCTTCCAATTTAATTTTTCTTTGTGGGAACTCAAGTCAATAATTCACTGTGTGGTTGTTAAGATTATTACTTTAACCGTCTGTTAAGGTAAAGGAAGTTATACATTAAAATGAATATATATTTCAATTTCAGTAAAGACTTAGAGGAAACCTAAAAACAAACAAAAAACAAAGAGAAAAGATCATTGTATTGAATATAAACACTGCTGATGAAATAAATATCATACTACAATGCATGTACATTAGCTAATGTAATAGTGGATTTTATAAGTAAATTTGAAAAAATAGTGTAGAAAAGCTCAGTTAAAATAAGTATGAAGGAGGACAGGTAATATTTTCTAAAGGGGGTAGTCAATACATGTTTTTGAAATCCTAGCATTTCTATGGCATCGCCTTTTGAATTGTAGGGGATATAAAAAATTATCATCACCGTTTTATTTTCTTTATTCCTTTTTCCTCCCATTCAGTTTGTTTCCTTTCTTTCTTTCCATCTTTCCTTCTTCACATTATTTTTAACATAAAGTCCAAGAGGATAAAACTTAAATATTTATATTGAGTATTAAAGATTTGCTTTTCTGTACTAAGGCTACACATTTATCTCTGAGGCTCCCAGAATCCAGATTTACAAGAAAAAGGAAAAGCATAGATAGTTACATATATGTCCCTCAGTAGATGATTGAAAAACAAGTATAGTGCTTTCAGTTTTAAGACTGAATTTTGCTTGTTTCTCATGGGGATCAAAATATTCTTAAAATCCTAATTTTAGTTATTTTACTTTTCAGCTCCAGAATTGCTATTTGACTCCTTCACGTATATTTTTCTCTTTATTGATAGTCTCTTTATTAATAGTTCATACATTTTTTTTCCTGATTTCCTTTAGTTCTTTGCCCATGGTTTCATTTAACTTTTTGAGAATATTTAAACTAGTTGATTTAAAGGCACTGTCCAAGCAATCTAAAGGCTGGGCTTTCTCAATGATGGTTTCTGTTAATTATGTTTTTTTCCCTTTGTATGGAGCTTATTTTCCTGTTTCTTTGTATGATTTATGGTAGGAAAGTATTTGTTAAAAATTGGACAATTGAATAATATGTGATAATTCTGGAAATCATATTTTCTCCTTTCCCCAGGAAGGCTTCCTTGTTCTTGATTTTTGAAGGCTATAATCCTTTTTAGTGTTTTTAGTAATTTTTTACTGTTATTTTCTTAATTTTTTTTTTCCAAAAACTATATATTCCTTGCTGTGTGTAGTCCATAAAACTCCTATTTCTTTGGCTTGTGATCAGCCAGTGTTTTGACAGAGCTTGTCTTGAATGCTCAGAGTTGGAGCCTGTGAGGTGAGGGTATTCTCACTCTTTTCTGAGCATTGTCCTATACTGGGCTGCTTGAGGTTCTCTAAATTCTTCAGTACACACAGGTACTGTTGATGCTGAATTCCTTAATTTTCCAAAGAAACTCTCTCCTCTGCTTTTATTCCCACATTTAATGTGGTCTATTTAATGTCTCGACTGTAATCTTTTACCTCAGGTGGCTGTGAGTTTTTTGTTCACCTTATAATATTTTCGAGTAATGCTCACCACTTTTCTATCCTGAGTGGACTCTGAGGTTAAGTGAAATGGAGATGAGCACACTGTCAGTCCCTTTGGGAGTATCGAGATAAATTAGAATACATAAACAAAACAATTTGTGAATAAGGTCTGCTCTGCATCTTCTGGAACCAGTGATCAGGATCCCATCCGGATAACATGGGCTATTGTCTTCAAGTCTGCTACTGAGCCTAGAAGGATATGGGGCAAGATTGTTAAAAATGTTGTAAAGATTTGCTATCAGTTTTTTTCGTTGTTGGTTTTGTTTTTGTTTTTTAATTTTTAAAAATTTACTTAAATTAGTTTCAAGTATACAGTACATTGGTTAGACATCTATATAGTGCTACCAGTTTTAAGTTGCCTTCTTCTTGACTCAGGGTTTGCTTGGATGCTGTAATCCTCTGATGATTTTTCAGAGTTCTGAAAAAAGTTGGTACTTATTGAATGGATTGAATGTTTATGTTCCTCCAAATTCATATATTGTAACCTGACTGTCCAATGTGATGTTATTGGGAGGGAGGGACTTTGAGAGGTAATTAAAACTAGATGAGATCATGAGGGTTGGATTACTCTTCTTGTAAGAGTCATAAAAGAATGTGCTTCTTCTTCTCTACTCTCCATCATGTGAGATTAAAACAAGAAGTCAGTAGTCTGCAACTGGGAAGGTGGCCCTCATGCTAAACACAGATTTCTAGCATTCAGAACTGTGAGAAATACATTTCTGTTATTTATAACCACTCAATCTGTAGTACTTTGTTACAGCAGTTCCAGCTGATTAATGCAGACACTCTGTGCTTGTTTTTCAATGTTTTTGTGGGAGGTGCATTGTTTGGAGCTGTTTACTCAGTTATCAGTTATTTTGCTAACATTGAATAATAAGGTAAATGAGAAAATATGACTTAATTTAGCCATGCGGCCTATGTATTATGCAATGTTCTGTGACAGGGCTCTATTCTGTCTTTGTTTTACTTTGATATTTATAAGAAGATAGAATAAAAGTAGATAGTAGGTAGATAAATTAGCAGCAAAAAAAAAAAAGACTAAAAATAATAAAAGAGACACAATCCTAATTCACAAGGTAAGAACTAATCTGATATTAATCAGTTATTAATGGGCACATATAAAAGTCAAATGCAGCACCATGTACTTACAATTTTAAAATACTCATGTGATTTTTTAAATCTGCAGGATTGAAATTTCAACATCAATTTAGAATACATCACTAATCACCTGAGACCACACCACTAATGCATTGGCTCTCTTCTGCATGTACAAAAAGATCATTATGGTTTTAAAATGGTTATTCTAAATATTACATGTTATATCACCAACTTTTCACAAAGACCATCGTGGGGATGTGATGAGGCTCTTGTTAAGCAGAGTAACCACAGACCTTGATCTTTACAAAATTTCTAGATCACTGATCTCCACTCAACTCTGTATGAAGGCTGTCTGTTACCCTATAAATTCTTACTTTTTCCTCATGCTATCACATTTTGAAAGCCAATAGTTTCAGTACCTCGGAATATATATAGTCAAATAATCCTATTTTCCCCAATGATATAACTTGAAAATGGTTGTCTATAATTATAACTATTCTTACCTTTCAAGACAAGGTCAGTGTAAAGTATAATATTAATTTTAAATTGGTCTCATATAAAAGATGATGCCATAATCTCATGTGGTGGTGCTCTTTGTATCAAAACTCTTATTAAGCTAGTTATTGAGAGATAGCAAAGAGAGTCGATATGTAAATTTCCTAGATTCTTTATATGATATAAATGACCAAAAGTCCAGTTAAATCCACTCAAAAACAAATTCTATAATATTTCTGTAGACATGACTTTTTTTTTTTTTTAGCCAATTTCCATTGAGCATTTTTCAATATAAGTATTATTGAAATTTTAGGTGTCCCAATTCTTTATTGTATAGAATTATTCCAGGTATGTATGAACTTTGCCTAAATGTCAGTAAAACACCTACCTCACATCACTCCCCACTTCTGCTCCGTTCTGGCATTGGCACAACCCAAATATCCTCAATACATTTCCAGTCCTGCTCACACATGAAAAGAACTGATGAGCTGACATTATTCAATAACTGTCATAAATATTTAATAAATCTCATTCAATCACTTCATATCTCTTCTAAAAATTGCAATGTATTTGTCTACTAAGTCCATTTCTAACATGGCATTAAAACTTTACAATTGGTCATCAATTGTTAAATTCATGTTAAAAGAAACAGAATCTAATAATTTACCAGATGCTAGATACTTGAACTGAAAAACCCCTGCTCTACATAGACACTAAAGTGGTTATTATGGAATTAACAAGTAATTGGATTATACTATTGCATTATGTAAATAAGATATAAAATTATTCCTATTGTATCTATTTGAAAAATGACTCAAATTAATTGTTGATATTAATCGTATTTATCTTTTTTCAGAAATTTGTGAGACTTTTAATGACTGTATAAATATTGACAACTACTTATGCACTATATATGTGTGTTCAAAACAATGTTTTAATTGATATTTATATATGTTTATTAGTAAGCTACGGCTTTAAACAAATCATCTTAAACCTCATTGCTCAGTTGAATAGTTCTTATCTGGGCTATTATTGATCTCGAACAGTATTGTCATGATTCTGCAGTCAGCTGGCTAGTCATCTGAGCACTGGCTGGTCTAGGATAGTCTTACCATATGTTTGATGGTTAACTGGCTGTTGGCTTGGGAAATATGAATAATTGGGCAAAGTTTCTCTCATCATTCATCAGGCAAGAATAGGACACTTTACAAGGTTGTGGCAGGAATCCAAAAAATGTGTAAAAACTAGCAAGTGTTCTTGAAGAACAAGCTCGGAACTAGAAACCATGAAATCCTCTAATTATATTGGCTGAAACAAGTAACAAGGCAAAAGCATATTCAAGAGTTCTGAAAACAGTTTACCTCTTAATGAGAGAAAATGTGAAAATTGCATTAGAAGGAGTGTGCATAGAGCTGGACAAAAAATCACAACCTTTTAAAAATCAATATACTACAGTATAGTATGTGCTTCTTTGTATTTGAAAAGCTTTACAGATTCAAAAAAAATGTAACTCTGAAGATATTGATTTGGTTCCACTATCCAGTGTTTTTCAAAGTTATTGCACTTTGCTATAGGGTGATAACATTAAAGCTCTTTAATTACACTGTGCATTGTAGACTTTTTGTACACTGAAAAAGCAAATTGCATTACAGTAGACACATGGCATTTTTTAGGAAGCATATGAGCACTTTGCCAATCTCTAAATAAGTATGCATTAGAATAGCGTATTAAAAAAAATCCAAAGGTAAATTTTATACTGTAACATGTCATTTCTAATATATACAGTTCATAGAAAAAAAGTTACTCTTTATTATACCAAACTTAAATTTATCAAAAATGTACATGTAACACCAAGATAAAATAAGTCATAAGGGCTAGTAACATTATATCGGCATCAGATACACCCACATCTTGAAATAACTTTCAAGGTCATCTGAGATGTGCTAAAAGATTAACGATTTCTTTCAGCATTAATAGTCACCACTCTTAGGTCATGTCAGCAGTTGAAGTAGTTAATAAGAGGGAAATATACCTTTATATATCTGTGACAAAGGTGATAAATCCAGAGTTTATGAGAGATGGGTGGATGGGTGTTGGGAAGATTGTGCTGGGATCCTCTTCACCTTAAACCAACTGAGAGAAGTTTCAAGGAAATCTTATGGAAATATTTACTTTCTGGAGTTTGGCAAAATAAAAATGGACTAGATAGAGAAAGAGAGAGGTGAGGAAGCCAAACACGCCACTGAAATCAGGCTGAACTGGGACAGGATAGAAGCTTTAACTTAAAAGAAATTCAAATTTTGATTATTTAACTTGGCTACATGTCTTAATTTTTTAAAATAAGACTGTCTTTTTGACTAAAATAATATAACTCAGAAAGCTGTGGAATGTGTCTGTGTTTCATACAGTCAGAGAATAAGTAACATTGAGAGAGGATTTGAAGAAATTATGGGGTAAAAGAAAACCAAAGTTGCTTCATATTTTTATACTCTGACATACAGTTCATTTAATAAAAATGGTTCTTTTTTACACAATGATGTAATACTTTTTTTCTTGCTCCTTGTCACTTTTTGTACAAAAACTGAAGGTTTGATTCTATTATGAACTGAACTGTGTCCAACAAATTCCTATGTTAAAGCCCTAATACTGAATGTGATTATATTTGGAGAAAGGATCTTTAAGGAGGTAATTAAGGTTAAACGAGTCACAAGGGTGGAGTCCTGTGTATCTTAGATGAAGAAGAAACAATATCTATATATCCATCTATCTATCCATCTCTGTCTCTCCGTGTTTGTGTATCTCTCTCTGCTCCTCTGTCTCTGTTTCTCTCTCTCCTTGTGCTAACAGGTAGAAAAAGAAAAGGCCGCGTGAGGACACAGAGAGAAGTTGCCTTCTGAAAGCCAAGGAGTGAGGTTTCACCAGTAATCAAAATATTTACTCCTCAATTTTGGACTTCTAGATTTTAAAACTGTGAGAAAACAAATTTCTGTTGCCTAAGCCACCTAATCCGTGGCATTCTTTATGGCAGACCAAGTAAACTAATACAGGTTCCTTTTTTGGGTCACGTTCCATAAATAAAGTTCTTTTACATTATAAGAATAACTGTAATTGTACTATTGACTTGATCGAGCAGATATATCTCATTGCCAACAGTATGCAATGCCCCAAACTACTTATTTAAATAAAATATATGTAGCTTTACTCTTTTAATTTAGTATAGTGTTTAGCCCCATGTCTAAACACATTTCTCAATTATCACCACCTCTGTCTTCTCAACTGGCTCTCTCTCCTAAATCATTCATCTCCCACACCCTAAAAGCCTACCATTACACATTATGATAAAACTAAGGTACATATTCCACTGGCTCTACTGATAAAAAAGATTTGAGTTTATTGGAAACAGAAGGACCTGAGATAAGTACAAAAATATTTTCTATTATGTGAACATGCAAAATCACCAATTTATAACTTCTGTCACTTTGCATAGTTGATGAAATATAAGAGATATCACAAATTCAAAATTGAGTAATATTAATAATTTCATTAATAATTTCTTCCCTTCTTAAAGTAATAAAATTAAAGCTATTACATTATACAAGAAGTAGTTTAGGATGTTATGTAGACATTCATCTGTTGATAGGCATTTAGATTGCTTCTACCACTTGTCTACTATGAATAATTCTACAATGATCATGGTTGTGAAAATGTCTTGAGAGCCTGTATTCATTTTTTTAATATATACCCAGAATTGAGATTGCTGGCTCATATGCTAATTCTTTTTAATTTTCTGAGGAATTGCCATATTGTGTTCCATAGCACTGCATCATTTTATATCCCCACCAACAGTATATAAGGATTCCAATTTCTCCACATCCTTATCAACACTTGTTATTTTCTGTTTTTTTTTTTTTTCTTTTTCTTTTTCTTTTTCCTGACAGTAGCCATCCTCACAGGTGTAAGGCGATATCTTACTTTGGTTTTGATTTCTATTTCCCTGATGATTGTTAATGTTGATGGATCTTTTCATATGCTTGTTAGCCATTTATACATCTTCTTTAGAGAAATGTCTATTCAATTCCTTTGCACATTTTTAAATGAGATATTTTTATTGTTCAGTTCTAGTTTGTTATATATTCTGGATATCGACCACTTAGATATAAGGCTGCCAATATCTCTGATGAAAACAAATGCAAAAACCCTAAACAAAACACTAGAAAATCAAATACAACAATACATTAAAAAGATTATACATCACAATCAAGTGGGGTTCATTCCAGGGGCACAAAGATGGTTCAATATATGCAAATCGATACATGTAATACACCACACAAATAGAAAGATAAAAATCATATGATCATATCAATATATACATTAAAAGAGTATCTGACAAGGTACAGCATCCATTTATGATTAAAACACTTAATAGAACAATGACAAGACAAAGATGCCCACTCTCACTACTCTTATTCAATACAATATTGGAAGTTCTAGCTAGAGCAATCAGGCAAGAGAAAAAAACAAAAGGCATCCAAATTGGAAATAAAGAAATCAAATTGTTACTTTTTGAAATGACATGATTCTCTATACAGGAAACCCTAAAGACTCCATTAAAAAACTATTAGAAATAAACAAATTCAGTACAATTACAGGACACAAAATCAAGGTACAAAAATCCATTATGTCCCTATATATTAACAATGCAATTTCAGAATGAGAAGAAAAAAAAAATCTTTTTGCAGTTGAAACAAAAAGAATGAAATACCTAGAAATAAACATAACAAACCTATACACTGAAAACTACAAGACACTATTAAAAGAAATTAAAGAAAAAAACAAAAAATGGAAATACATTCTGTGTTCATAGATTGGAAGAATCAACATAGTTAAAATGTCCATATTACCCAAACCAATATACATATTTAATGCAATTCCTGTTAAAATCCCAATGGCTTTTTTAAAGTAATAAAACAAAAAATCTTCAGATTCATATGGAATCACAAAAGACCTTGAATAGCCAAAACAACCCTGAGAAAAAAGAACAAGGCTGGAGATTATCACTCTGCCTGACAATTTATACTACAAAGCGACAATTATCAAAATAGCATGGTATCAGCAGAAAAAAAAAAAACAGACACATAGATCAATGGAACAAAACTGACAGTCCTGAAATAAATAAATAAATAAAATTTTCGACAAAGGAGCCAAGAATATACAAAGAAAGCCCATTTGGAGTACAGCATAGTGAATGTAGTCAATATATTGTAATGGCTCTGTGTAGTGCCAGATAAATGTTAGAATAGTCAGGGGTATCACTTTATAAATTATATAAATGTCTAGCCATTGAACTGGTATATCAGAAACTAATATAAAATAAAAATAATAAAATTAAAATTAAAAAAAGGAAAAAAAGTTTCTTCAATAAATGACGCTGGGAAATACAAAAGATAAAACTACACTGGCTATCTGTCATCATACACTAAAGTTAACTCAAAATGGATCAAAGATCTAAATACAGACTTGAAATAATAAACTGCATATAAGGAAACAAAGGTACTAAATTCACAGACCTTGGATTTAGAGAGGACTCTATGAATTTGACCTCAAAGGCAAGAAAAGTAAAATAAAAAAAATAAATGAATGGGACTATATTAAGCTGAAAAGCTTCTGCACAGCAATTAAAATCATCAACAAAACAAAGAGGAGACCTTCAGAATGGGAAAAGATATTTGCAAACAATACCTCCAATAAGTGGCTAATATCCAAAATACATAAAAAACTCATACAACTCAACAATCAAAACAAACTATCCAATTAAAAAATGGGTAAAGTACCTGAAGAGATGCTTCTCCGAGAAGACATACAAAAGGTTAACAGATATATAAAAAGATGCTTAACTTCATTAGCTATTAAGATAATACAAATAAAAATCTCAATGAGATATCATCTCACACCTATTAGAATGGCTATCATCAACAGGACATAACAAGCGTTGGAAAGATTGTGAGGAAAAAGGAACCCTCCTACGCTGCTGGTAGGAACGTAAATTGGTACAGCCACTATGGAAAACAGTATGCAGGTTTCTTGAAAAATTAAAAATAGAATTACCATGTGATCTGGCAATCCCTCTTCTGGGTATCTACCCCAAAATTTTGAAACAGTTATCCATAAAGATATATGCACCCCAATATTCACTGCAGCATTACTTATGGTGGTCAAGACATGGAAACAACCTAAGTGCCCTTCAATAGATGACTGGATAAAGACAATGTGACACACACATATAATAGAAGACTATTCAGCCATTAAAAATATGCAATCCTACCATTTGCAATGACATGGACAGACCTAGAGGTTATTACGCTGAGTGAAATAAGTCAGACAGAACAAGCTGAGAACCATATGATTTCACTCATATGTGGGATATAAAACTGAAAGCAAAAAAAAAGACAAGAGAAATTTTTGGACACAGGCAACAGTTTAGTGGTTACCAGAGGGAAAGAGGGGAGGGGAGGCAGCAGATAAAGGTAAAGGGCATCAAATATATGGAGACAGAAAATTTAACTTTGGGTGGTGAACAGACAATGCAATATAAATATGATATATTATTGAATTGTACACCCCTTAGCCCTATCTAGCTCTCTCCTTCCTCTGGCATATCCATTATTCTTATAGTGTTCTTTCTGATGGAGTCAGATAGTTCCTGTAGAGTTAATATTTTTTTTTCTTTTTCACACTCAAGTCTCTCTCTTCTACCATCTGTGTCATTTCCAGATTTCTGTCTTGGATATCACTGTTTCTTTCCTCCATCAGGTCAGCTCTATTTCCTAAGCTCGCTATTTCATTCTTCATCTCTTTGAGTTCTCCGGCTCTAGAATTTCTGTTTGGTTCTTTTTGTAAAGGTTCAATCTTTGATAAAGTATTCCTTTTGTTCATTGATTTTATTTCTGAGTTAATTAAACTGCATGAGTTTTCTTGCCTCTCGTTGAGTTTTTCTTTTTTCAGAAAAGCTTTTGCACAGCAAAGAAAATCATCAACAAAATTAAAAGACAACCTACCGAAGATATTTGCAAATGATATAATTGATAACAGAATAATATCCAAAATATATAAAGAACTCATACAACTCATAAAAAAGTAAACAATCCAATATTAAAAAAAAATGAGCAGAAAACCTAAATAGACATTTCTCCAAATAAGATATACAGATGGCCAACAGACATATAAAAAGATGCTCAACATCACTAATCACCAAGAAAATGCACAATGAGATATCACCTCATAACTGTCAGAGTGGCTATTATCAAAATGACAACAAGTAAGTGTTGGTGAGGATGTGGAGGAAACAGAACACTTATGCACTGTTGGTGGGATTATAATTTGGTGCAGCCACTATGGGAAACAGCATGGAGATTCCTTGAAAATTAAAAATAGATATGACCTGGCAATTCCATCACAAATGTCTTTTTTTGGGGGGTGGGGGGGGGCAAGAATTTGAATTCCTTTTCATTACTTAGTTATTTTTTCCTGTTTTTATCATTCACTATTACTTTTTAAAACTTGTAAGGAATAGTAATTAAACCAATTTCTGTTAATATTTTTAAGATTCTATTCCTGTAACTGCAAATATTTGGAATCATTATGCTTTGGAAGGAAAGTGCACATTATATTTACTTGGAGATATATTTGCCTAGAAGTTATTGTCTTCATGATTAAAGAAAAAGGACCTGCCATATGCCAACTATGTAACACTGAGCAAATTAATTTCTTCATGTGGATATGCATGTCTTAACAGAATATGTAAAACTGTCAACAGGAGCAACTGCCATTAGACTGGCTTAGGATATCTTTCTGATTTGACCTCTTATCTCTGTATCCTCAGATCCAAGCTATGCAAACTCTCTGAGGCTGTTTCTCAACCATATAAAATGAGTGATGTCTGCCCATTTAATTTCACACAGTTGATGTGTGATGTGAGATCTGTGTGTAAACTGAAAAACTACATTAATTAAAAAACAATATGATGCATTATGATGAGATGATGATCATGATCATTATCACGATGAAATATCCCTAGGAAAATTTCTGATAGCTGATTCTTTGCTGTATTTATTTAAAAGAACAGTTACTGCAGATGTAGTTCTCATGTTATAATCAGCATTAGCAAGGTGATTTCAAGAACAAATATTGTAAATAATTTTCACTTTCATATTATATGTAAGTAAGTAATAATTGTTAACTAAGAGTGTAACTCAAAGGAAAAAGTACTAAGGCAAATGCCTCCTTAATCAATTGGCAATTTTAAACTTAAGTTATGACATAATCAAGAGACTATAACAAAAGTGATAACATTGTCTTAAAAGATTCAGCAAAAAATAGATGGAATCTGAAGTTTCATATTTTTCAGAATAATCTGGATGTTGTCATATAGTCAAATGTCACTTATTTCAACCTGACAGACCCAGAATAAAATGATTCATATAGTCTTTACATTCCTCAAGTTGGATGTTTATCAAAAAATATCTTAAAATAAATGAAAACTGAAAATTATAAACCCTATGTTACTTAATTGAGCATTTGTTATAAATTAGAATCAAAGGAGAGATACAAATTTATTTTAGCAACTGTCAGTGATCAAATTTGAAATGAATGGAAAGCTGATGACTCCGGTTCGTGAAGAAGACATGACTTGAGCTACAATTTGCATTATGTTAGGCAGTAAAGAAAATGTTAGCTCAGATTTATAGACAAATTCTATATCTTGATAACATAAAGTTCAATTTTCATTTAAAGTATTTTGCTAAGGACTATGAACTTTCTCATAATACCAAAATTTTTGTATTGAGTTAAACTTGAGAATATAGTGAATTTATTAGGAGAAATATGCATTGCTTAGAATGTTAAAAATTTGTGTAAAGCTGAGGTGTGAACTGTAACAGTCATTAGAGTCACTGTGTCCAACAATCTTAGCGATAAGTAACTCATTCAATGATAACTGACAGCAATCTAAGTAACCCAGCTTTTATAAAATGATTATGCAGTCGCTCTTAAAATTAAGAAAAAAATCAAAGTTTTCTCTTGCTTGTGAATGTGTTTTCAAAGTTTCAATAAATCTTTAAGAAATTACCTTTAATAGGGATGCAGAGTAACAATTTGTTTAAACAAAGGTAGACTACTTTTTCCAGAAAGTAAAAAAAAAAAAAAAAAAAAAAAAAAAAAAAAAAAACTATTATAATTGGCTTAGAAAATCAGCCTTTCAGCTGACGAAAGATGAATTAACTTCAGTTGATTTTAAGCTTTGGTGATAGCAATATACATTCTCATTTTTTTACCTCCCAACATAGATTAAACTACTACAAAATTGGTTGAATTCTTCTATGAAGTTAGAGCTAATCTAAAACAATTTTGTAGCAAAGATATTTAAAATCAGTACACAGAAAATAAAAAGTAGAGTATTAAAAACTGAAGTGCAGAATATCTAGAACACAGAGAGTTAAATACATGAAATCTAATGTATATTCTTTAAATGTTAGCATCCTGTTCTACAGAGGTCACAAGATATGTGGTCCATAAAACTGGTCCAGATTGACTGAAGCTCGTTCACAAGTTAGTGACCGGATACATCCTTATAAGTATTACCTAAATATGCATGTATACTTCATTTGTTTTTATAATATTGCCTTTTTATAAAGTCTATGTTTTACTATTTTTTGAAGTGGAAAAGACAAGAAAACATCAACACAATTATACTGCAAATATGATTCTATAAAATAGATTAGATACTTATTTTACTTATTTTTAACCTAAAGCTTATAAAAATAATTCAGAAGATATCCTTAATATTGATACAAACCATTAAAGGAATTGAGTAATAGTTACTTTTGTTGTCTAACAGGAAAAAAGAGCATCTTTAGGAAGCCGTATTCTATACTTATTACAGACATGATCTGTGAAATCAGATACATCTTGCTTTAGACCACAGCTTCACGATTTGTTGTATGACCTTGGGCAAGTTAACAATATAGTTCAACTTTTCAGCTTTCTTATCTAAAAAAAATGAGACTATAAATAAAAGCAACTTATAGGTAATATCTAAAAAATGAAGATATAGAAATAAGACCTCATGGCCTTGGTGTGAGAAATAAATGCCATAATATATGTGCAACACTTTAAAAACTGCATATAGTAAGTAATAATATTAATTATTACTATTAGCAGCAGTACCAATAACATAATCATTACCATCATAATTTTAAAAGCTTGACTGTTCCTATGCCTTTCTTTCAAAGCACTATAAAAAGTATAATCTAAATGTAAATCAAATGAATGCTTGGCTAGTCTCATCATTACTGTAAATACATGAGCAAATTAATTTATACTGAAAATAGCTGTAAATCAATATATGAAAAATATCCTCACTCAGTATACAATTGATGCATTGAAATGAAGGTACTTAGATTTTCTCCAGATATTAATGTTTCATGAGATGCCTTCTGTGTATTAAAAAGTGAAACATATTCTGTAAGCTAGGGAGCCCCAACCCCTGGGCCATGGACTGGTACCTATTTGTGGCCTGTTAGGAACAGGCTGCACAGCAGGAGGTGAATAGCCGGTGGAGCTAGAGAAGTTTCATCTGTATTTGCAGCCACTCCCCAGCACTAGCATCATCGCCTCAGCTCCACCTCAGATCATCAGGCATTAGATTCTCATAGGAGCACCAATTCCTGGTGCCAAAAAGGTTGGGAACCACTGCATAGGCTAAATAGAAATAGTTTCTTCAGTAACAACAAATAGATTTTATGGTACTAAGAAAAAAAAAATCTATAAAATTAAATTAGTAATATCAAGTACCCTAGTTAACATCAAAGAGGTAATAGGACTAAACAATGTTGAGAATTATGAATATCATTATAACTCATCACTTTTTATTAAATTTATTAGGGTGACAGTGGTTAATAAAATTATATAGGTTTCAAGTGTACAGTTTGATAACACATCATCTGTATATTGCACTGTGTGTTTACTACTCAAAGTCAAATCTTCTTCCATCACTATATAGTTGACCATTTGTCTACTTTTCCCATCCTTTCCCTCTAGTTTTGACAACATGGATGGATCTTGAGATAATCATGCTAAGCAAAATAAATCAGACTAAAAAAGCTGAGTACATATGATTTCACTCATATATGGGATATAACTAATCACTTTTAAAACATTTCCCAGGCATTGATAGCAACCAGGTGATCAAACAAGTATACAATTAAATATCAAGGGACACTATTGCTTATCAAACAAAGCAAGAAAGAATAAGTGACCAATACCTTGGAATGCATCCAGGAAGCATTTAAAGTTGTTTCTTAACAGTTAAATTATAAATTACTAAGCCTACACACTAACCTACATAATTTAATTATACGCACATTCTTTGGCCTTCATTTGAGGACAACTTATTCTAATGAAAAATAAAATTACATCTGGTTAGGATATTTGGTTTTCAAGTTTATACCTACTGAATGAAATATTACAACTTCAGTATTATATGATACATTATAGATGACTGCAAATAGTTAAAAAATTGAAAAAATCTGCAAAAATAAGCAACTCAACTCAAAATACACAGGCTTAGTTATGAAAAGGTATTATAGCACAGAATAGTGATTGATACTTACGTAATGATCTTAATTTATGCTAGGCTGAAGAATGTCAAGAAATGTTCATTATCAAATAATTTCCATTGAAAATAATAAGAGAAGGTTGTTACTTAAAGGCATTGCACATCCATAATTTGGAAGTGCTATTTTGGAAGACTAAAATAAAAGTGTAGCATTATCTGAAAAAGGAATATGATTCTTAATATGTAGTAATAAGTAATTTAAATAATGAATGAATATGTAGTAATAAGTAATTTAAATAATGAATGAAAGGGAGGGTAAGTATGTATAGTAGATGGAATTATTTATACCAGTCTCCACTTCTGTTTAATTGCATAATATATCCACCCCCTTGCCATAAACTTACAGTGGATAGAATGTTCTTTCCCACCACTGGACTTCGGTCTTGCTCATATATCTTGCTTTGGTCAATGGGAAATTGACAGATAAGAGGCAAACAGAGATTTGAAAATATATTTATGCAGTTGGGTTTTCCTGATGTTGGTATAAAAACATGCTCTGTGAAATAGCTGCCCCATCATCCTGAGTGCCAGAGTGATGACATGTAGAGGGCTTTCTCCAGGCAACCCACAGCCCTGGGCCCTGAAGCGTGAGCTGTTTCAGTTGACTCGCAGACATGCAATTAAGAAAAGACCTTTTAGCTGACTTGGTACTAAATGCTTACTTGATACTAATACCATGGCATCGCTGTGCAAAAGCTAAAAGAAAAGACAACGGCAAATCACTGAATTTATTTTAAATGAATAATTTTGCTTTCTCATGGGAGTTCTGCTTCCTAGGAATTGGAGAAGGAGGCAGTAGTTCCATAGGTTTTCATGTCTCTTAGTTTCTCATTTGACTACCATGTATTCTTTAAAGTTCAACAAAATCAAGAAGGCATTATAGCTGGAGTAAATGAGGTATACAAAGCTATTAAGAATATTAGCTTATCTTCAAGGATTTCAACAATCTCTTGCAAATGAATTTATTCTTTTTATAGCCTCGGTAAAGATTACAAAGAAAAAAAGGACATTCTTTATGAGTGAGAAACATTTATATATTCCATTTGACTATCTCTAGCTAGAGATAATACCAAGTTAATCCATTCAAACATCTTTTAAATGAAATAATACAACTACTTATAATATTAGGAATCCATGAAGATTTGGAGCCTTTTGTTTTGTAATTTTAAATAACTTTTCTTTATAGATCAGTGTAGAAAAAGAGTAGATTAATAAAAATAAGTGTTAAAGAAAAGAATGATGAGGTAACTTTTTTTAGAGAAGAAGCTTAAAGTTTTAGTAAGTTGTGGAGATATGTTCAGTCACATGAGTACAGCATATTAAATATTTAGTTTTTAAATTTCAACCTTACACAATGACTTTAAATTATCAATATCTTTAAATTCCTAACACATTAAGAGTGACACGAATGCTGAGAGAAACAGTGTACAATAATTGTACAAATGAAGAAACAGAAGCTTAGAGGTTAAAAACTTAAAGCTGGTGATGGACCCAGAATTCCAGCTCAGATCTTTTGATTCTAATGCCTGAGCTCTTAATCAAAGCATCAAATGGTACCATTGAGTAACCGAATTTTTTTTGTGTGTGTGAGATAATGAATAGGGGAAAAACAAACAAACAAACAAAAAAACACAACAGATTACTAAGTACTTTGACTCCGTCTCAAGTAACCTGATTGGATTAATGAGAAAAATTCTATTATCCTCATTTTGTAACTGAAATAACTAAAATAGAGGGTAAGGAACTTTAATAGAACTCCACATCTTTGGAATAACCAATTTTTCAAAAATAGTCATAAGATATTTTTATATTCAAATCATTAGATTTCACCTAGACTGGTAATTTAGGAGTGAGATGGTTTAAGTGACAGTCAGAGAAAGACCTGCGTAATGCAGTAGAGGCACAGTAACCTACTACTAGAACATAATATGTGGTAAACCTTCATCACTGGATTAAAGACCAATCCTCCCTGAAAAGGAAAAACTAAAAAGTGAAGAAGCTGATGTCTCTCTAGAACTATCTTTCCCTCTAGTCCTCTCATTTCTAGATATCTTTTGTATAGTGATGTCATGGGTAAGATTGATTTTGATAAAATGTTCCCTCTGTTCAAAAAAAAAAAGTTAGACTTTTACAATCAATTTATATTCTTTGATAAAGTTAAAATAAAATTATGTGCTCTCTCCAGGATTCATGATCTAGTGAAAGTTACAGTCCTTAGAATTAATTTGATCCTTTCCCAAATTAAAACATTAATAGAATTCACCTTATCAGCTCACCTGTATATAAATACAAGTGTGATTTTCATTATGATTTACAGAGTTTAAGTTTATTCATTCTCATAAAAATATAGAGATCCCTTGTCAGTGTTACAAAATTTATTTTTAAGGAATAATTATCAATAATATATATACTAATATATCTCTGCTTCATTCTTAAATATTTCTACTAAGAGGACACATATATGTGATACTTACTAACCTAAATGTTTCTATAGTGAATGTGGAATACTTCATATTCTGAAAACAAATGATAATATATATTAGAAATATACTTTTAAGAGCAAAAAATGAAGCAGATAACCAAAATATTAGATCTAAGAAAATAATTTTTCTTCTCCAACATCTTCTCTTCATCTACCCCCCTCCATGTTTCCTTCCTCTCTTCAGTCCTTTACTAATAGAATTTTGAAAGCAATGCTATTTGAATTTTTCTAGGCATTGATATCTTTTCATCTTAAACACAATTTTTTTAAGTTCTCCCATTGGACTGTTTTCACAAATAGTTATATTACTTAAGTTAGATTTAACAAAATTTGATATTGAAATGAATTAGGGAGGAATTTGATAGATGACTAAATATTTCTGATGATATGCTAGTTTTATAAATTATGGTTCTAAACATCTACCAAAATAAACTTTAATTCTTAATTTTTCAATATTATATTTACTAAAATATTACTAAATTCCAGTAACTTCTTAAAGTGCTGCAATGATTTGAAAAAGGAAACAAACTTAAAATATCTTTGTCTATCAGAAGTATGCAATAAACAGTTACCTAGAAGTTGTATACATTGAGCCACAATATCATTATGAAATATTCATATTTGTGGAAGAAAATTTTTTACAGGACCTCCGAATGTCTCTGTATTAAACACTTCCTTAATGGTCATAGAGAAACAATGTAAAATATGCGTATTTTAAGTCAGTGGATAAATCTAAGATATAATTTGAGAGATTTCAAATAAATGACACCAGGTGAATGTTTCAGGTGAACTAATACTGAGTATAATTACATCGTAACGGTTTTAAGAACTTGGTGTTATATCTAAAGATAGAGTCCTCTGGGATAATTTTTGCAGCCAGATGTGTAATTCCTGAATAAAACATTTCCAAATGCTGTCAGAGAGGCCATCTATAGCTTTAAAAAGCAGTTACTGCCTTAGCCTTAAACAAATCTGCACCTAATGTTAAAGTGAGAAAGAAATCAGATAAGCTACATACCAGGCTTTTAAATTTCAAATAACTATTTGGAACCATTCCTCCAAAGAAAAATAAAATGATTATATGAGAACATGTTAGGATTGCTCATTTTTACAAGCACTTTCCACTCACATAACCAAAAGTGTCAAGTCTAATCAAATTCAAATATTCTTCAGGTCATAATGTTTTTTTTAGAGAGTGAAGTGATATTATTGTACTTATTCTAAGGAAATATTCAAATTCTTAAGGTGGTTTATTCACATATATCTCTTAAGTGACATTTAGGTTTATATTTTAATTAGAAAAAGCTCTCGATACTGTTGAATAGGCATTAAATTGGGAAATTTAGATTCTCATTCCAAATCTGTCTTTAAGTAGCTATACATGCTCAGCTAGACAATATTCTTGGTCTGTTTTCTCATATTAAAAAAAAAAATGGCTTTATTGACAGAGTACTCTCTAAAGTAACTTTTCTCACTAAGATTCCTTTGTTCTCTGCCTCTATGAGATTTGCCTTTTCTTGTTATTACCTGGGGATAAGCCAATTTTACTATAAGACAATCATATTCATTTTAATAGAAATATAAAAGTGATGAACAAATGTCATGTAGCCATAAAACATTAAAATAAAAGAAGCCAGTTTCTAGAGAATTGAGCATCCTATAGTGAAATATACCAGAGTCAATATTGTACATTTTTGTTCTGAGCTAAACAAGTGAATAAATATTTCATTATACCTTAGCTGCTTCATTTACTCCACAACAGTTTAATAGATCTTATACAGAAAAAAATAGTGCTTGAGTAAGCATGACATTACCTGTTCTAGAATACGTAGTTGGACAATCAGGAAGAAATATGAATAAAATTACCATTTGCCATAAATCAAACATATCTTCTTTAAATTTCAGAGAAAAAACTCTAGAAAAAGTGCTGTATTTCAGATAAAATTGCTAGATAAAACAATAATTCCAACCAATCGGAAGAATCGTACTTTATGAAAACAATATTTATGGCAATTAAATCACAAATTTTTATTCTAAATTGTATAGAACAAAATTAAGATCTCTAATTTAAAATAAAAATTGTAGTTATTCCCATGTGACTCAGCGAGTGCTTAAAATATTATTAAAATGAGCATATAAGTAGAGTAAGCAGAGGCATTGCTAGAAATTTAAGATATCCACATGTAGAAACGTTACCTAATATTTGTTAATATATCAAGCAATTTCTATGCACTTTCCTTTCCTTATATCATCTCATTAAATCATTACAGGCATCCTATGTAGTGGGTTCAATTATTTCTCTAAATTTAGAAATGAGGAAACTAAAGTACAAAAGGTTAAGATATTTCCTGAGGTCACAAATATAGTCATTACGGAAATGGAATTCAAATGGAGTAGGCAAAACAAATCTCTTACACTGTTGGCTGAACAAAAATAAGTACCTGTTCTAAAAATAATAATCTAGTAATAATTATTAGAATAAGAACAGTCTATAACTTTTGTCCCTGTTATACACACACACACACACACACACACACACACACACACACACACACTTTTTATAAATTAGATTAACAGTATGTAATGATACCAGTAAGTCTAAAGATATTTAATAAAGCTGGTTTTACAACAATAAATGTGAAACAAAACAAAAAAGACCACAATATGTATAATGATTGTAGAAAAATGGTTAGGTCATTTCAGTAATAGAATAAAACATATTAGATAGTGGTAGATCTTTAAAGAACTGAAAAAGAAAATATGATATGTATGTATATGATATATACATGTGTATATACATATATCATATACAACAATGAAATATATACATACCTTTGTTTAAAATATTATGAAAAGATGCACATTAAATCTTTCATGGTTATTGTATCAATTTGGTAATACCACAGGCATCAGAAAAAACAACTGATTTTTCTTTAGAAACTTAATCAGATTATAATAGAACTTGGAAATGATCTACATATATTTATAAAATAAACCCTATCTTTTAATACAATTAAACACCAATAACATTCGTGAGCACTTAGTACTTAGAAAGTATTATTCTAGTTTCTATATTCCAGATTCTGGAAAAAATAACAATATTATTTTAAAAATTTATGTAATATTTTTATTTTTTCAAAACAGCACGATATTGGCAGAAAAACAGGCATATAGACCAAAGGAACAGAACTGACGGCCCAGAAACAAACCCCGTATATATGGCCAAATACATTTCTACAAGAAGCCAAAACCATACAATGGAAAAAAGAAAAGCCTCTTCAATAAATGATCTGGGAAAAATGGAAAGCTACATGCAAAAGAATAAAACTAGACTGCTATCTGTCACCATACATCAAAATTAACACAAAATGGATCAAAGACCTAAGTATAAGACTTGAAATAATAAATTGCATATCAGAAAACATAGGTACTAACTCATAGACCTTGGATTTAGAGATTTTATGAATTTGACCTCAAAGGCAAGAAAAGTAAAATAAAAAATAAATGAATGGGACTATATCAAGCTAAAAAGTTTCTGCACAGCAATCAAAATCATCAACAAAACAAAGAGGAGACCTTCAGAATGGGAAAAGACATTTGCAAACACCTCCAAAAAGGGGCTAATATCCAGAACATATTAAAAAAAAAAAAAATACAACTCAACGATAAAAACAAACCATTCAATTAAAAAATGGTAAAGAACCTGAAGAGGCATTTCTCCTGAGAAGACAGACAAAAGGCTAACAAATATATAAAAAGATGCTTAACTTCACTAGCTATTAAGGTAATGCAAATCAAAACCTCAATGAGATGTCATCTCACATCTGTTAGAATGGCTATCATCACCAGGACAAGTAATAACAAGTGTTAGAGAGGTTATGGGGGAAAAGGAACTCTCCTACACTGCTGGTAGGAATGTAAACTGGTACAGCCACTTTGGAGAACAATATGCAGGTTTCTTAAAAAATTAAGAATAGAATTACCATATGATCTGGCAATCCATCTTCTGGGCATCTGCTCCCAAATTTTATTTTATTTTTTATTTATTTTTTACCAAAAATTTTGAAAACACTTACCTGTAAAGATATATGCACCACGATGTTCATTGCAGCATTACTCATGGTGGCCAAGACATGGAAACTACTCACTGCCCTTCGGTAGATGATTGGATAAAGAAGACATGGTACATATATATGATGGACTATTACTCAGCCATAAGAAGAGATGAAATACTGCCATTTTCAACAACTTGGATGGATCTTGAGAATATCATGCTAAGAGAAATAAGTCAGGCAGAAAAAGTTGAGAATCATTTATTTCACTCATATATGGGATATAAAACTAAAAGCAACAAATGAACATGACAAACAGAAACTCACAAACACAGTTTAGTGGTTACCAGAGAGAAAGGGGAGAAGGGAGGTAAATAAAGGTAAAGGGGATCAAATATATGGTGACGGAAATTTAACTTTGAGGGAACACACAATGCATTATACATATGATGTACTACTGAATCGTTTGAGACCTCTATAAAGTTATTAACCAATGTCACCCCAATAAATTTAATAAAAAATACTGCATCCTATATGGCTAGATTGCCTCACCCTAGTACTGGGCCTCTCTTTTCCTTCAATCCTTATCTGTTATTATTATTATTTCCCTCTTCATTTTTATGTAGACTAAAAATATATGTTCCCTTAGCTTATTTTTCTCATCTACTTAATGGAGAAGCAGAAATCAGGATTAGCATTGGACTTTAGAGCACTGTTGTCTATGTTCGACGTCTGACTCTACTATTACCTGAAGTACTAACGTGAGCAGATTAAACATAATTATGCTGTGGTTTTCTCACCAATAAAATAAAGATAATCATGTATTGAAAGAACAGTTAGTTTTTCAACAGCTCAGTTTTTCAATTTCACTTATCAAATCTCCACCTGATGACTGTTTCTTCAAGGATGTGTGAATAAGATTCCTTTCTCAGTCAATCCCTTATTTGATTCAATTCATATAAATTAAAAAAAAAAAAACAAAATTCCCTTTTGAATACATACACACAAAAAAACCCTGTAAATATATATAAAATAAGTAGAAGGAACTATGCATTTAAGTCAACCTCTAATTCTATGATTGATGTCTAGATTTTTCCAATCAGTATTAAGTACTCTTATACCACAAAGATTTGTTCCCTAAATCTCAAGTTATAGATGAATTATATTTTCCTTGAATTTTAAGTATATTTTAAATAATGGAAAATTTTTTGGCCAGTTTCCTTAACAATGATTCAAACTGGAATCTGAAGGATTCCTTTATCTGGTGTAATTGTTTTATGGAAAAAAAAAGAGTTGTGCATTATAGTTTCCATATAACATCACATTTATTAAAAAAAAGTATATAACAAATTAAATATTTCAGATTACCCCAGAATATTCTCAGTAAGTCTTTGATAAACCAATAAAAACAAAATAAAATTTCTAGGAAAATTTAACTATGGATGTTCATATTCTGGTACAAAAAATAATATCTTATGATTCATTTTTTAAAAATCATGATTTCTATATCAGTCTCTTCAGGATTTGTTTGTCATGACTAGTTTCCAGGAAAAAAAATTCACTTTGGTAGAGATGATAACTCATGTCTCTAGTCCTACAAAACTATGAACCAAAGTAGAAACGTGAAGTACACACCAAAGTGTGGGAAGCCTAAGTAGCCAGAAGTTCGTTCTATATCTTTGCATATCTTGTCTTCTTATAATTTCACATATACAACTTTTAAGTTTCTCCATTATTTTTACAATGAAAATTTGTGTATTAAGAAAAAACACACTTTAATGAAATAATTTATATAATCTGTTGTACAGGCTTTTGCACAGCAAATGTTAAAAAATATTTATTAAATGAAATAAATGAATAATTATTGGGGAAGAAAGCCAGTATGAATTCATATAGATTCAAAATCATAGAACCTTCACAAATTCAGTTGTTTTTTGTTTGTTTGTTTTCCACTTTACTTAATGTTAATCGATTAAACACAAACTCCTGCTTGGTAGCTATCCACAGGGTGATGTTATAATTACTAGATGAGAAAAATTGCAATTTAACAGATAAATTATCTGCAAATAAATAGTTTTCATTATTTTTGATTGTATGAAAGGTTTACCATCTGAAGAAGTTTTAAATACTCTCCTTACAATCTTGCTGGTATTATTTCCAGAACTAAATTTAAGTAAACATCCGTTTGCCCATATTCCAATAAAGGGAAGTTTAATTAGCTTTTACTGTATTCCACTATTTTATATTTATTAAACAACAGACCTGGAAATATGACTTTGTTGCTTGTGTAATGGCCTGTAAAACCGCAAGGCCTTGTCACTGTTAAGAGTAGCAGACAATTGTTGTTTTGTGGGTAGTCAGTACAGAATATACTTATTGCTTAGGAAACTATTTATGAAGTACTTGTCTGTGTGCTAAAGATTACCAACAATCAATCTCCTTTGTTTTTCCTTTGCCATATCTTTGCCTCTAGTGATTTAGTAGTATATGTTCTAAGTCGTGATGTGGGATAGTTTAGAAAAGAATTCTCCTTGCCTTGCCACAAAATATAAAAAGTTGCCATACTAATCTCCCCAGTTTTAAGACTTAACTGAAGGGAGTGCAGTGTGAAGAGTGCTAGTCAATCTCAGAAAGGCAATGAGGAGAGTTAAGTGTAACAAAACATATTGTAGAAGCACTTAAAAGGCTAAACAGAAAGACTTCAATTATTAAGTTTTTAAAGTAGGAAGGATATTTTATCAACTTCAAAGTACTCAAATCATTGACCCAATTGACAAGTAGAGAAGCCAAGGTGATTCAATCAAAAAGCTAACAGAAGGTTTTTACATACATTCTATACAAAATGTAGTGACCTATTCCAGATTCCTAGTGAGAGTGAAAAGAGACCACAATGGACATTAAAACATCATTCTTCTCATTTTTTTCAAATGCATTAAAATTTAAAAAAAAAAACAAATTCTCAAATCTGAATTTAAGATTTACATGGAATTAACTATGCTCCTCGCTTCCTAACTTCTTGCATGTACTTGCCTTTATTTTTCCACATTCAATATTACAAACCTAATGGAACAGTCTATGAA
This sequence comes from Pteropus vampyrus, assembly GCF_000151845.1. NCBI lineage: Eukaryota > Metazoa > Chordata > Mammalia > Chiroptera > Pteropodidae > Pteropus > Pteropus vampyrus. The sequence continues at coordinate 809,797 of NW_011889254.1, read as the reverse complement.
GTTCATAGAAAAATAAAGTGTGAATCAAAAAGAAAAATGCAATTAAGAAATGGTTAAACACTAAAATCAACAGACAGACATTCCTAAACAAGAACTAATATCCCTGTGTCCTTCTTTAAGAGAGACAGACAGATAGTCAGACACAGAGACACCTTTATATCAAAACCCAGACAATCCTGTGATCAATCAAAATACATAAATGAGGAAAAGAGAAACTATGATGTTGTATGGTGAGTCCACATCTAGGATTAATACTAACAACTCAAAGAAAAAGTATTAACACTCTATATAATGGAAATACAAAAGCCTTCTTAAAATAAAACCCTCGCTAACATTCAAACATGAGGGCAGGGTAGGTGGAAATCAATGTGAGAGGAACAATTTGTTTATCTTTCACAGAAGGAGTTAAAAGAATACTTTCTAAATTTGAAACATGGAGTTTAAAAAAATGACTGCAATGTATAAAGGTGTTCTATAAACTTTTCAATTTGTCTTGGAGAAATATCACAGTAAATACAATCTATTAAGATGAAGAAATATTTGTTTGAAATTCAACATTAATTTGGTTTCAAGTGTTTTTTCTTATAAATTAAAGCAAAACTAAATATTATGGTTTTGTATTAAACAAAGTTTGTATAGTATACAATTTTCATTTGAATATCTGCCTGTTATCTCAGTATGTTTCCATTTGTGTAAATGTAATGAACAAAGTGTCTTTAAGAGTATTCAACTGAGTTAATGATATTTATTTTACAATGAAGGAATTTCAAGTAATAGTTCACTATTACTTTGTATTTTCTGCATTGTTTGAATTCCTGATAAATATAAATAATATTTCCAGAGTCATGAAATCATTATTTTTAAAACAAAATGTACACTCTGATAGGTCTATTTATGATATAAACCTGCAAATTTTAAAACTATTTTTTAAAATATACCTTAGTTTGAAATACTCCACTTTTTTAAATGTGCTTTTTAGAAAGTTTTCACACCTTCACAAACATGAGCTCATGAGCTCTGTCAATGTAGAATAAATAGCTTACACACAAAGTTATGTGATTCTGCATGAAACGCTAATTTTCTTTTTGTCAACTCATCCTCTAAAATATATGTTGATACATTTTTCCTGTCTCTCTATTTACCAAAAAAAAAAAAGGGGGAGGGAAGGGAAGAAATAGAGAGGAAGAATGTGGAAGAAGAGAGGAAGGGAGGGGAGGAAGGAGAGGAAGAAATGAGAAAGGAAGGAAAAACATCACCTCTACTAGTACTAAAACCAAAATTTGTTGTAATTTTGAGTAAAGAGTAACTCATTGTTCTATACTTCATTTAATATTTTACATTTTCCTTTGGATGAGTTTTCATGCTTTTTACACACATACACACTGAATGCAAGAGGATGAACTAACTCATTACAAATTGATATGAATGTTCAATGTAATTTATTTTACCTAAGCAGAATAAAATGCAATTAAAAATAATGTAGGACTCTAATATGAATTTCTACTACTTCTAAGGAATTAGTGAACATACTCTATTAGATGTGACACAAGCATATTCTGTAATATTCTTTCCTAAGTCACTGAATTTTTTACCACCTTTCATTTTTATTTTTAAAATGACGTTTTCTAATAATCTACTAAAGACAATCTAAAAAACATAAAAACATTTTAATCAGTAATTTTTTGTCATAATCTATCAATGCCATCCGCTTTTCATGTGTTATAATCTCTGAACTTGAGATGCAATTTACAATCAATGATTTTATAACATTGTCATAACATACAATGATTGATGATTTATTTTCTTCAGTGTTTATAAAACCTAATGATACATCTTGAAATAATTTCCTTAGTTTAATGAAATGTGGCATTTAATAGCTCAAATATATATATATATATATATATATATATATATATATATCACATTTTAATTGGCAATTGTTGGTTATTTGAAGTTGGGTATGTTTGTGATATGTATTTTGGCCTTAGGGTTAGTTTCTTTACTCAGTTTTTAAAAACTATAACTGTTATTTTGTTAAGAATTTGTAAGATGCATTTAAAATAATAAGGTAAGATTTATTATGCTGCAGATTTTCTCGCTTTACTTTTCCACATGGCTTTTGAATGGTCGTCTTATTTTGACATAAAATATGTGTTGTTCAATTATTCTGGTCATGACTTCCTCAGATTTCTGGTCTCTTTTGAATGTATTTTTATTTATCTTGGCTTGCTAGTTAGGGAACAGGTCCAGAATATAAGTCAAAGCAGTTCATCTCACTTTGACATGTTGTTGAGAAAGCAGGCGCTTTGCAGGTCCTAAAGTGGGGTGCCAGAGAAAGCTTTCCTGTTCCTTAGTCTCTTCTGTGGCTTGGGCCTACGGGGTAAGAGGTGTTGATTTTTAATTCTATCATTCAGCCATCCCACGGCCTCTCTAAAACTAAGGAAAACAGAGATAACTCTAAGGAGATGTTGTTAACCATTCTTTCTAGAGGTCACAGAAATCAGAGATAAACACTTCATCTTAACTCTTATCAATGGTGATTTCTAGATGTTAGCCCAGCCTATTATAAGGGAAAGATTTCTGTTTCTTGTTGGAACTTTAGTAGCAACTAAGAATTCACTAGCAATCCACTCTTTGCAGTTCAGCAACTATTTATTTTGCAGAGACAGATAATCTGGAGTTGATAATGCAAGAGGTAGGAGTAAAATTGGTCATCTTTTTTCGGAGAATTTTCTGCATCCCGTATGTTTGCAATTGTTTTTAAATGGTTCATTTATCTTTACACAGAGAGCCTATGGAACTCAAAGATATAATAAATATTAGCCTAACATTCACCTGTATTTCTTCTAATATCTACGTTCATGTATCTCTTCAGCCCATCTGCTATTTTTTAAAGATGTTGGGTACAGAACAAAGTTTTTCATGTAAGAGTATTTTGTTATTCCTATTTTCCCATTTTAATTGTCCAGTACCATATTTTAAAAAGTCATTTCAAAAAATAAATAAAAATTAAATTAAAAATAAAATAAAATAAATAAAATAAAAACAATCTTTCCCCCAGTGATATGTAATTCTTTAATGTATTGAACTGCTTTTGGAAAATATTATATTAAGATACCTGCAATGAAACTATTTCATTTTATTTTCAGTATGATCTAGACTGCCTTTGTTCCATTATTTGTGATTATCTGTAGAATTATGATTATTTTTTTTAGGCGAGGCAACCCTTGGTTGACCTTAGAGATTGCAAGGACCTTGTCAGCTTACAATCCTTTATTTATTTATTTATTTTAATTTTTTACGCTACAGCATCTGGTCTTCCTGGGTGGTCCCCCATCCAAGTACTAACTGGGCCTGACCTTGCTTACCTTCCAAGATCAGATAGGACCAGGCTTGTTCAGGGTAGCTTGGCCGTAGCCCGAATTACTTTTTAAAACAAAAAATTCCACAAATTACTACATTGTAATAATTGAATAAAAGTTATAATTTAGAAGAAATTTTGAAATCTTTAGTTTTGTATCCAATAACTGATATTTAGACTATGTTTTCACTGGATTTTCATGATTTTATTAGATTATTTCTAATACTATTTCATTTTATTTTTCAGGACTGTGACTAAACTGGAAAATACATATATACAAAACTTAGCTCACCTTGGCCCAAATGTCCTCTACCCCCTAAAAAATCTTCCCTATACATTTAATGAAGAGAACAGAGAAAAAAAACTAATGATAATGTTCATTTTGATTTTTTTAATTAACTACAAGAATAATTATTTAATCAACTCATTTCGGGATAATTTTCTCTTAGATTAAAATATATTTTTATATGCAAATAAAGTTAATTTGATTCGTCTTTTCTTAAAGTCATATATATTTATTGCCTTACTGTAGTCAAAAAAAATAAAGACAATGAAAATAGTGTTCATTTATAGTAAGTTGATTATGCATTGTATACATGATTACTAAAAATTATACTGTGCTATTTTAAATATGCATATATATTTTATATCCATAGGTAATCATAAATCAAGAAATGGTCATAATATCACAGGCATTTCATAA
>NW_011889254.1:786928-804868 GCF_000151845.1 Pteropus vampyrus | reverse complement strand
GAAAAGCTTTGAAAACTATTTGCTTCATGTGTGGTATAATAATAGCTCTTACATATGTAAATGTTACTTTTATTTCTTTATTTTTGTTAGCATTTTTCATTCTCACGAGTTTAGATTCTAAATTGGTAATGTGTCATAGGCAAATAAAAAATAAATACTTCTTGCAATGTAGAACTGAAAAATAACAACACATTTTTTTTTTTCCTGAATCTGGCTAAGTTTATTGGCAAAGGAGAGTTATATCAAAATGCCTTGGCAAGATTTTATCAACTCATGCTGCTAGAATATGTCACAGTGGAGAACAATAGCAGCATGAAAGGGAAAAAATCATGAATTGCTTTTATTTCTTAAATAGGCTTGAGTGTAAGACATTTTGCCAAATATTTTAATTGTGCCTTGAAATTAAAACACAAAATCAAACTCCAATCCCCATAAGCTCTTTTCCATATTGGTAGGAACTATGCTACATTGCTACTGAAATTTCTTATTATTAGAGGTATTTAACCTCATATTCTTTGCCATGACTGGACAGCTGGGCCTGAAGCAGAGCAGCAGCAAATTGATGACATTTTGTAACACAGTAAATGTTTTTAATTACTGAGAGCTACAGTGGACAGAGCAGATGCTGAGACCCTTTTGCTCTGCAGACATATTTCCATAGCTATGCATCATTAATCAAGCATGCATGTTTGGATCCTCATCTACAACACGTGAGCACAATTTATGCACCTGCATCCTCCAATCCATCCAGCATGTGCTATTCACTGGTTCTATGAAAAAATTATTCCCAACTTCAGGTTAAAGAAGAAAGCACCAGAATTGACATTAATCTTTTTAAAACAAAAATTCCCATGATGCATACACGAATTGTAGTATATGTATGTATATAGTTATAGATTTCATATATGAAAATATTATGTAGATATAGATTTACAGGTCTTCTAGAGTATATAACTATATAGAAACATATGTAAATGTATATATTGTACATGAATATAGATCTGAAATAAAATAGCTTTAATGAAATACTGAATAAAAATTGTAGCACTGTTTGATATTTTACTCATACATTTTTTTCTACAGGAGTAATAATATATTATCTAGTTGGTGGTTTGTTATTGAACAATGATTTTAGAAAACTAAGATGACTTAAGAACTAGGCCCAGGTAACTATCTTTGTCAAACTATTCGATGTATTCTATTTGGGCAAATGTTTGCACATAAAATATCTCTAAGTTTCCTTTAAGTCAGGGGGAAATTGGAATTGATTAGAAATCATTTCAAAGAATTGTCTTTTAAGTAGAATTCAATACTTTTACTAGCTCAGAGCTCTCATTTAAATTTAAATAATTAACATATTTTGAGTAGAAACAGTAATTGAATTTTGCCTAGTACAATTATTCATGAATCAATAATGTTTAATAATAATAACAATGTTTAATAAAAACAATGAATTTAGTGCTTAATAATTGTATGTCACTGCTCGAGCTTCTATTAAATGTATTAATACTTGCAATTCTCAAAACAATCTTGTGGACATAATTATATCTTCCATTGTACAGTTTAAGAAACTGAGACAGAGGTAAAATAACTTGGTCAAGGCTCAACAGCTACTAATTAGTAGAAGGAGTCTGGACCCAATCAGTTTGGCTACCAGTTCTCAATCACTGTGCCTTGCTGCCCCTTGTGTTATAGAACAATAGAGTGTTTTTATCCAATGGTTGATTATCAGCAGAAGAGTGTAGTTCAGAAGTACTTTTATTATACAAATTTTAGTTAACATAATTTATAAAACTACTACATTATTATTAATATCAACAAGGATAAAACAGAATTTGCAATGAAATGATCTATATGAAAAGCTATTTGTAAAATATTTTTTATTATAATTATTTTTAATAATAAAGAAAAGGGCATCTCGAAGGCCCCTAAACATACACGCACACACGCGCACGCGCACGCGCACACACACACACACACACACACACACACGGAATCTTTATAGGAAACTTGCAACTTAAAATATTTATTCTATTTTCTTATTTGAATTTTCTTTTAGACTTCCGCCACACTATTTGATATTTTTCAAAAAAATCTCTGGTTGAATAATTTCTCTAAAACTACTATTATTTAACCAATATAATCTTATAGAAAATGTAAGCCTTATTAAAATATCTGATTAACAATACTGTAAATAAATAGCTCACATTTCTTAGAGCATCCTTAAAATACATTTCTAGATGAGAAATTATTAGAGCAAATGACATAATTTGTAAATTTTGATATGTATCACAAAACTACCTTTAAAAAAGAAGTGTATGAAAATTTTTATCACCACTTATAGTATATTCCAAAGATTTTTTTTTTTTTTTGGTGCTATTAAAGATAAAAAAAATCTAATCAATGTTTTAATTCACCTTCCTGTCATTCCTCCTATGGGACAAATGTTCCCATGTTTTTAGCTATTTTTATTTTCTGTGAAAGTCTATTTGTGCTTTCATTTGTAATGCCAAATTGATTTTGAAAGTTGTTTTTTTTTTTATGTTAAAGTTAAATCTTTTGTTACATTTGGTACATTTTTTTTCTCTATGAGTGGTCTTTTTACTTTATGATTTAAAAAACTACATTTTATCATATTTATTTTGTAGAATTCTTAAACATTACTAAAATCATGTAAAGGTAAAAATGAAAATACTTCTTTTTCAAATCCACTCATAACATTTTAGTCCATCCAAATAGTCTGTTTCTCCACTCTTCTGAACTATAGTCCACTTTGCTTTAACTCCACTCATCCTCACTTCTCCACATCAGTCTCCTCCTATCTCTTCTCTTTCTAACTTCTTTCTTCACTTCTCTTCCCTCACCTTTCACCTCTCCTTTTTTCTCTTTCTGAAAACTTTTATGTTTGTGAGCATATTTTAATAACAAAATGGGCTCACTAGTTAATTCTCCACAGTTCACTTCCCCCCCCCACATGATAATCACAGGCATTGTTTTGCATCAATACATATGGTATTACCTCATTAATTTTGAGTAGTATATCATTAAAGTTGAGTTGTATATCATTAAATAGATGTATCATAAATGTTTATCATGTTTCATAATTACGGACACTTGGATTGTTTCTAATTTTTAAACTTTCATGTCAATATTAGTAATAAAAGTTATCAAACATACATCTTTGTGTTTTCATTATTACTTTGTCATGATTCTTAGGTGAATAAAATTAAAGTTTTATGTAGCAGTTTCATTTCAAATTTTTCTATTACAAACAATAGATTCCTTATACATAAGTTTTATACATTTGCTGAATCATTTTATACATTTAGATGTGCAAAAGTCTCAAAATTTATAGTCAAATTTATTTTTTATTGCGATTTTTTTGTAAAAACAAATAAAACGTGCTTTAATCTATAGCTTGGTTTTAGAACATTTATTTTAACAAAAAGAAAACTACAAAACTTAGATGAAAATAAGACTTGAATAAGAAGAAAAGGTCAATGCCTATTTTCCTCAATGATAGTTTGGGAAAAGATAGAATCAATCCAAATATCACAATTCAAATTCAACATTTAAAATAGAAAAAACTACTTACATGTTTAAATTTTTATTTTTAAAAGCTGATTATTTTAAAATCATTATTTTTTCCATATGGAAGTAACACATGTTCATTTGGAAATGTAGAAAAATACCAGAACGTAAAAAGAAAAAATAAATTTTACCCATAATCCTGGCGCTCAAAGGTAATCTTGCTGGTACCTGAATATCTCCTTCCAGATGTTTTCTTTATACGTACATACATACATACACGCAGACAAACTACTCACACACACTATAGATACACACATTCACAAACATTTTACTATACTTATTATACTGCACCTTAAAGGTTTTATTCTTATTAACATCCCATTTCGTTCTTTAAAATATAATTAAAAGTTATTAAAGTATTTAGGAGAAAAGTCATGATTTTGTTTTGAATCATCTATTTAAAAACTGTCCATTATTTAGTCCAAACACAATATGTTTAAGACATCCCTGCTGCAGTGTATGTGTGTTCACTAACTGCATTTGAATCCCTGAAAATGAGAAAGCTCACTTTGGTTCTCAAACCTAGACATTGCGCCTATGGCAGTGACATGACTTAAGCTACTTGGATTTCAGAATATTGAAAACAGAGTTAAATTTTATCAGACAACTGGTATCATTATAATGTCAAATAATATTGAAACAAAAGAATATATTTAAATTTGAATGAAAAAATATTGTGAAGTAGTGAAGAGATATGCTTAAGGCAAATTAAAATAACAAAGAGAATTAATCAGTAGGTTGTTTTGATACATTTCATTTATATGAGCAAAGAAATACCTGTGAATTTATATGTATAAATGATCTTTTCAGTGCCTTCAAAGACTACAGTTAGCAAAGATGAGAAAAATGTCAATATGATATTTGTTCTATAATTCAAAAATTCCAATGATTCTGAAAAACAGAAAACTAAAAAGCCTCATCACAAAATAAAATTGGCCACTGAGTTAGAGTCAAGGTAATAGGAAAACTGCAGGAAAACTTAGACTAGTTGAAATAGCAAGAACTTCAGTATTAATAAAAGAGTGAAATTCAGCAAAACCTTGAAGATCACACTATAGCTGCAGTATCATAAGCTGCAAAACATTAGACTAAATCTATTAACTGCATTATCTATAAAACATTTCTCAACATTAGAGATGACAGTCAAATATTCAGAAAGATAATTATATTTTTCATAAATTAATTTAAGGCAATGTTGACAATCATTTCATTTAATCCTGAGTGACATACTGTGGCATCTTATAATAGGTTGAAAGTAACTATATATAAAATACATTTTTTATAATCTTAATGCAGAATCTAAAGACTCTATAAAAATTTGGGGCAAGCAATGAATGGGAAACATAAAATGCAAGTAGAGAGTATGAAGTAAACATTAAAGTATCAGTAGATACTGACATTAATGAAGCTAACCCAATTATGTCCTGTGAATTCCATCTGGGAAATTCAACTACGAGTCTACAGTATGAAACCAATGGTGAAGATCAAAGTAGCAACTAAAGAGGGTAATTTGCAAACAATTCTGATATTTTGAACTCTGGATCAGAATGACATATAGGGTACCTTACAGATTTGCTTACTTATCCACATGATTTTTACAGAAGAAGGGACAGAAGAGCATGGTGATTCTACCCAGAGAGCTGCACAGTCATTTAATCTACTTCCTCTCTGTGACTGTTCTGGAAAAAGACAGAAATAATGCTCCCTAATTGTAAATATTTTAAAGCCTTAGGAACAATATGTGATGTGGCAATACTGTATCAGGGAGGGCAATTATGTGAAGTGCTTACTTACTTAATTGACAGAAGCTAAAATAAGTTGTGACAATATATTACTCTAGCATCAAGTATTTCACCATGATTATTTAGTTTCATTAAGTATTTTAAATTAGAGTGGTTTTGAGGGTTGACTTTGATTTTAACCAAATGAACAAGTGGGCAGTATTTTCTAACTACATTATGAGATATTAAATTGTGTGAAAAATCCCTATGCTGTTTCAAAATAGAGCTTATATTAAACTTGAATGTTTCCTGAATGTTTAAGATTAATTTTTAAGTGAGAGAAATAATTTTCTCTGATCATTTCAAACAAAAAGATACTTAAATTTTCTAAAGGTTTCAGACTTTCATATTTCATTTGTATTCTGACAGGATCCTTCACAGTACTTATATCTAATGTCCAGGGTCATCTACTCAATATTTTAAAAGACAAAAAATAGACACATTAATTTCTATCCTGCTAGATATTATAGATAGTATCTATTTTGTGCAGTTATTTGAAATTTCTATATATTGCTATGTATTTTGAGAGAACACATCATGCACTACATCACATATGATACGTAAACATTAATGTTCAAACTGGATGAGAATTTCAGTAATCTTAATTCGTTTCAAACTACTTAATGCTCTGTTTTACATATATGCTGAAAATGGAGTCTAGAGTCACAAAAACATCACTCTTTAATTTGTTTCTTTTTGAAGTTAAGAAATATAACAGAGAAACCATTCTAGCACAAAAAAAATACAATATATGAATATTCTGTGTTACTGAGATAGGCTTTTGAAACCCCAGCTGATATACTTTCCATTTCATTCTAAGTGTATCGGTAATATAGACAATGCTTCCTTTTTGATTGTTTTCATTTCCCATCGCTTGAGTATTTACAGCATTTAATTATCCTTTCTCCATGCTAAATAAACTAATGCTGCTGCTAGTACTATTCCCGATTCAGAACTTAATTAGTGTTTCTTTTTAATCTTTATCATCACGGTTTGCTTAAGAGTATCTTCTGAATTTGGAATTTAACCTTTATATATTTTTTGAATCCCCAGCTCTTTGTTGGCTTTAAAAACATGTGATTTTTTACTGTATCATTTTTTTCTAAATTTTTAAAATAAAAACAATTCTTTGCTCAAAATTCTATTGTCTAAATGAAAGTAAAAATATCCAGAGACAAAGAGTTTTAATTCATTATAAAGTGATAACTACTAATGTTTTTGGAATACTACCGCATGGTATGTGTTATCAGCCTATAATCTATCAAAAAAAATCTATGTAAAGAATCATCAGGGTTTAGGGAGGTACAGCTTTTGCTTAGTATTCATGAAGACACACATGCACTGCCCCCTGGCATACCAAGATGGAAGAAATATCTGTCTTAAGCAATTAGTGATGTTAACAGCCTCCTTAGTATGCTGACCAGCATTATAGTCATTCAACCAGAAAGCAGGAGAAATCCGCCGTACATGCTACATATTTTCATCACCTGCAGCTAGACAGTACAGAGACAGGAAGTAACAGACATAAACTGAAAATTAACAACTGATTCTGGGCATTCTATAGATGACTGTTAATTTGGGAGCATTGATGAAGTATACTAATTTGTATTTTAGACACAGGTATCAAAAGAGTAGAAAAAAAAATTTCCACTGGACCTGAAGAGCATTGCAGCAATCAAGAAACAGATTAAAATGTGAAAAATTGTGGAAGATAAAAGCATCTCCTTGAATAAAACGGATCTAATCCAAACAACTGTGTTTCAGTATTAGCATGAAACATTGTAATATTCTGAACAAGAGAGCTCTGAAGAAGGAGAGAGGAAAGGAAGAAGGAAGGAAAAGTGGAAGAGAGGGAGGGAAGGAAGAAGAAAGAGGATAGGGATAGGAATAGGGAGGGCGGGGGAAGGAAGAGAGAGAAGGAGGGAGAGAGAGGGAGAGAGTGGGAGAGAGAGAGAGGAGAAAAAGAAAAAAGAGGGAAAAAAAGAAAAAGAAAAAAATCCTAAAAGGAATAAATCTCTAAAGAAGAAAACAAATTAAAATACTTTCTTCAAATCAAAATTCTACAGTGAGAGAATGATACTTGTTCAAATTAACATTGATTTTTAAACTAAAATGTAGATCTCTTTACGGTATTCATTTTCTCTTCTTTGAGCCAAAACTTATAAAGATAAATGCAACATATGTTAGAGATGGAAAAAAATCATTTCAGCAATATCTACAATATCCTAAAGTTCTAGTTAAATTTTATCAGTTTTCGTAGTTTTTCTCACATCGATATGAATTCTCCAGGGTGGAGAAGGACTATTCCTTCAAAAATTGAAGAAGTTCCCCTTTAATCTGAGAAAAGTTTCACATACTTGAATTTGCATATGTTTTATTTAAATGGCATTACATTTAAAATTCTCATCTTTTAAAAATTGTAAACCGAGTCCAAGTAAAGTCTTCCTTAATTTTCTATTAATATGTAATTGGTATGGTAGACCAATATATAAACATTATACACTAAAAAGTATACATGAAAAGTATACATAAAAATTAGATGACTTAACCACTATGTTGTTAAATTCTCCCCTATCCAGCCTTTTATATTCTACTATCTGTTTCAGTAATCCCAAGGTTTCTTCAGAAGTGTTCTCCTATTCCTGCCAATACATAAGAAAACTAAGATTCAATTAACTTTGTCAGTGAGTATACTATTTCCTAAAATGTAAGGACTGTACTACTCCCCACTTTCAAGATATGCTGCAAAATGATTCTAGTTATTGGTCTGGAGGGAAACATTAGGGATGGTGCCAGTCTTGTGGAACCTGCTTATCTCAAGTGCGGTTCTTGCAGTCTATAAGGCAGAGGCACTTGTCTCATCTAATTAGAGGACACTGCACCTATAGCTTGAAAGTCCAGAAGAAACTAGGTTGTAAAAACTTTACCAAATGTCTACATTCTAAGTCTTAAAGTCATATTCCTTCTCTATTTGGAGCATTGAATATGGCCCAGAAGACCTACAGAGGTACCATGCCTTTTGTCTCTTCTAGGGTTATGCTAACATTACAACCACAAACTGGGCCAGACCTTCATCCATTTTCCTTGCAATTGCAAAAATAAAGTCCTGATTATACACTGTCTTACTTTCTGATTGTTGCAATGTGGCTTGACTAATATTAGCTGGCCATTTTCTTTTGCTAAAGGCTTCTAACGAAAGCCAGACAACATCACAGTCCTTAAAACACCACTGCCCAATAATGTTTAAGTGCCACCACTATGACAGAAGCTGGTTTCAAACTTTATCTGCAGAAGATTCCAATCTACCACAATGATTCTTAGTAATATGTTCTACAAACTATTGAGACTTTCAATACTGCCACAAGTCAGGGACTGTCACCTTCCCACTTTTCAGCAACAGAGTCCTTATCGCAGATGATGGAAGATCCAGATCAAGAATCCCATGCCAGGGGCTGCTTTCTGTGTCCATTTTCCCCACTCTCTTAGCCTGGGATCTCCCAAAAACGTAAGACTTGGACAAATGCTTTCATGCAAATTATGTGTCTTGGGAACTGATTTCTATAAACATAATTCAGTGGAGACTAAAATAGTAACTAAAGGAAAGAAAGCAAAATCAAAATGTATTATGAAGTGGGTTCTCACTGCGAGAAAATGAGACATGATTCCACTTAGGACACTCTAAAAAAAACATGCTGAGTGACCCCTAGAATTTCAAGCTTTATGAAATTATTAGTATCTTTATGACATTGACCCTTGAAGACAGATTCAAGAGAATACATTAGTTTAAAAAGAGCACCACAGTCCATAATGTCTCTTTTTTAATATATCTCTTTTTAATGGTTTAATACTAGCAATTTAAATAAGTATTCAACCCACAGAAGCAACATTTATATCCTTTATTTATGATGTGCATTAATAGTGTCTTGTTTCATTGGTACTGCCCTTGACCACAGGTGTGAAATTAGATAAATCTTATTGTGTTCACAAGTGGTAAAGAGAGTTATGTCTGAAGATATTATTTTATTAGAAACAGAATAAAGAAAGAAAGAAAATGAAATATCCTTTGAAGGTCACTATTTACACAGATGTATTCATTTGCAAGAACACACATAAAAAATCTGTTCCTTTATGAATTAACAAGTTAATTTCATGGTTGAATAAATTTATGTAATTAGCTATCATGGTTTAGCATAATAGTGCCTTTATCCATAGTTGGTGAGTAATATTTAAACTGAGAACCCTGTTATGCAGCCTAGGAATAACACAGTAGCAAGTGTTTCTTAATAATGGTAAAACCTGTATGTAGCACATTGTGGTTTACAAGGCACTTTCATGTGCATTATCTAATTTAATCTTCAATCAAGACAATTAATTATTCAGGATGGAAGTTTTATTTCTAGTGATAAGTGGAGAAAATGAAGTACAGGAATATTAAAGACATTTTTCCCTAAAGTCACTTTTTATGGAGTTAAAACTAAAACATGCCTTTTCTGGTTCCAAACTGTTTGACAGTTCCCTTACTAAGTATTTTTCCTTTTCATATCTATACCTGAACCTTATTAACTAAAATATACATTTAATCTGGCAATATGGCTCTCACTTATTTTGTCTCATAACTAATTAAATCCCTCTCCCCCAGAATTCTAGAGCCTTATTCTGACTTTTAAACTGTTTGCTCTTCTAAGTTCTACATAACATTACTGGCTCACATTGACTCCATTCATTAGTGTCCAGTAAAGATAGATTTTGACATCCTTGGTAGTATATAGTATATTGTAATTTAAATACTACACACTCAATTTTAATTCTTTGCTTTGTCCTTAAATATCTACTTGACTAGAATAGTCAGAAATAGTGAGAAATACCTATTGCTATATTTATTGTCAATATACTCTTTATTCCTGCATATTTTGTTTATAAAACCTCTCCTTTACAATAGCGATAAGGATATGTTCTACAATAAGAAATTTTTGTCACATGAACCTTTATTTAGTTGATAAAATTCTGTCTTAAATTCAAAGTATTAATTCATTAAGAAGATATTACTTTAAAACATGGCAAAATCATTGCTATGTTTGGCATCATTTCATTTCTTGTAAACAGTACTAGAGCTTAGGTATAAAAGTCAAATTACTTCCATTATTACCGTGATAATATTACAACTCTAATTATACTAAAAAAAACCTTAGCATTTTATTGATTATCAAGCAATGATAAGTAGATAAGTCTAATACTTTTCAATGAAATATTAAAAATTATGAATGGCCAGAGACATAAGACACAGGCATATGAAAGTACAAATTATACAAAAAAGAATTGTACTCATATTTCTGTTGATAGTTTTAGTTATTGTTGTTGTTTTAGTTTTACTTTATTTGATTATTGATTTTTATGCCCAATAATTTGCTTGATTAATTTTAAGCAATTAGTCGTTTTAAAAATATATAGTGACGACCTGATTATAAGAAGTATGACCACTTTTAAAGTTTAAGAATGTTTACATATGCTTACATTGGGCACATGCCAACCATTTTTTAAATAGTGTACTAAAAGATATTATATTCATCCTTTAAAATAGAATCCATCTCGAAAAAGATTAGACTAGACGACTATATTTTGGCCTTGAACGGCAGGAGGCATGAGTAACTCTTTTGCTACTAAATGTAGCAGATTCATAAATAGTTGAACTTTTAATAAATTACCTTTAAAAATGTTTCAGATAAGCAAAAATCAGCTTTATTTTGCATTTTCATTTATTGCTCTTTAAAATCATTAATGATAAAAAGGGAATATATGTTAAAAGACGTTCACACCATCTAACAGAAGTAATCTAGTGTTAATCATAATAAAAACTATTTTTTTTTTGATGTGGGAAGTCAGATGTCCCTGACTTCCCACATCAAAAAATATAGTTTTTACAATAGAAGAGTTAACTATCCTAAAGTGTGCCAGCTAAAAAGAGTATTAACATAGGCTTACACAATGAAAGCAGTATGGTATCCGCATAAAAGACACATAGATCAATGGAACAGAATATCCATATACAATAGTCAATTAATTTTCAACAGACACATAAATATACAATGGGAAAAGGGTAGCCCCTTCAATAAATGAGATGGGGAAAACTGGACTGCCACATGCATGAGAATGAAACTAGACTCTAATCTTATACCATACATAAAAATAAACTAAAAATGGATTAAAAGCTTGTAGATAAGGCCTGAAAAATTAAAATTATTGAAAAAAAATATAAGGGATAAGCTCTTTAACATCAGTCTTGACAATGATTTTTTAGATTTGACACCAAAAGCAAAAATAGATAAGTAGGACTACACTAAACAAAAAGTTCTGTTCAGCAAAGGAAGTAATCAACGAAATTAAAAGGCAACCTATGGAATGCGAGAAAAGATTTACAAACTATCTATCCAATAGTTCATATCCAAAATATACATGAAAATCATACAACACAGTCTTTAAAAAAAAATTAAACAAATGGGCGAAGTACCTGAATAGGCATTTTTTTCCAAAGAAGACAAATAGCCAACAGTTACACAAAAAAGTCACCATCAAAAGTATTGTCACCACATCTGCAAAAATTACAAGGTTTCTCATTCTACCCAATGAGGATATATGAGTACACTCTTCAAATCGTTAAGTAACCTACTCTAAAGGTCTATCTCCTGGGGCTAGTCCTAATACCAATGACTGCATCTACTGGGCTCCAGTAGAAAGCAAATAGGGATGGTAAAAATGGTCAAGACTAAAAATCAAGAAGTCATTACCAACCTGACCTGACAGGATAAGAGCAAAGGTGACTGTTACCAGACCATGAAAAGACCATGAAGCCTAGAAGAGAAGCCATTCAATAGGAGATGTAACCACAGATCATTGGCAATGCCAGTGGGGGAAATAACTAATTTCTTGTTCCACAGCCATTTCTAATTTCTGCTAATGTCTATTATTAGCAAAATTTGACGAGATATTTAAATACAATAAATGTACAGAGCTGAAGTCCATAGGAGTCAAACTCCTACTAGCCTAGACAGGACAAAAAAGGCAGAGATGGATTTTAGGAAGAAAATGTGAATAGAGTGTAATCAGCATAAAGAATATGATGTTCCACCTCATTAGTAATGAAGATATTGTGAATTAAATGAGAGAAAGCCAAGAGATAAAACTAGATATCAATCAGAAGATCCAAAATTAAAATGTCTACTAATACCAAGTGTTGATGAAGCTGCAAAGCAGTGAGAACTGCTGGCAAGAGATTCAATTGTTATCAACACTTCAGAAAAGAGATTTCAATCATCCATTATCATTGAAAATAGTTATACTCTATCACGCATCAGTCTACCTTCTGGTTATATATCCAACAAAATGCATTCATAAATTTACCTAAAGACATGTATGGAAATACTCACAACAGCATTGTTCTTAGTCACTAAGTAACTAATATAAAGCAATTCCTATATAAACCAAGAGTAGAATGGATATACCTCAATAAATCTGAAAAAAATAGAACAGATAAGTAAATTAGGATTTATACAATTAATAGAACACCAGAGATCAATGACAATGAAGGAAATGCAACTATATACATCATGGATAAATCTTATAAATATAATGATGAGTGACCAAAATGAACATTAAAAAACACATGATCTATAATTTTATTATATAAATTATTTCTAAAAGACAAAATTAATATGTACTGTTTAGGGATTCATGCTTATATGGTAAATCTAATAATGGAAAGCAAGAAAGTGATTACCCTAACAATCAAGACAGCGATTACATTTTGAGGAAAGTGAGAATAAAAAGCAATCAGGTTGTTGCATGAAGGGCCTTTTGGGGTTCTTACAATGTTCCATTTTTTTTTACTTATTTTGTGGACTGTTGGTATTTCATTGTGTGATAAAAATATTGAGCATGACAAAAATAAAATATCTATAGAACACAATTATATTTGCTTTTCAAAATGAATTTTAGATGTATAGAGGGAAGCAAAAAAGATTTTCTCATCCATGCCATCTACACTTTAGTGACCACTTCTGCATTCAATGCCCTAGTGAACTTTACCTTCACAGTCAATCAGCAAATAACTCAAATAGTCCATCTTGAAAGTTCTTAATTTCTGGTGGCAGTGTAATTTTTGAAAGAATGGATTTTGGAAGAAGAAGATTTGATTTTGACAACTAATCTTATAGTTAATTAGTCATACTAGTAGGTAATTGACAATTTACTTAAGGACAAATGGAGCTTTCACTTTACAAAATGGGAATAAAGATATCTAATTTCCAAAGAAGCTATGAGGAATAAGTGAGACAATCTACTTAAAAAGTAGTAGTGAAACAGACTATGAAAAATACATGACTCTGAAAAGTTGTCCAAAAGATGGACACAAAATTCAATAATATATTCTTTTTGCTATTCTCTAAATCTGGTAAATTATTTTTCTTCCCTGTCCTGCCCTAGTAACTGAAATCTTGTTCATAAATGTCTTACCTATGATAATTCTTTCCTAATCTTCACAGCCAGAAACAATAGCTCCCACTTCAATACTTTAACAGTGCATGCTTTGGTCTCTGATCACTTCTCTAATACTGCCTTATATTTATTTTACTTTAAGTAGCTCTATTAAGAATCTTAAGGTCAGAAGCCATGTCTCATTTATTTCTATATCTTCTATAGAATGTTTCCCAAATTATAGGTGCCCAAAATGGGAGCCTTCCTTGAAGAAATATAGAGATGATTGCTTCTGGAAAACATTCCTAATGTTTTGAAAGAGGGAAGAGTTGAATAACAGAGATTTTTAAAAAAAATACTTGATTAAAAATATACAGATTGTCCCTGGTAAGACCAGAAAGGTGTATTCTTCACATAGATGAGAAAGATGTAGTCTTAACATCATCTTCTCTGTCTGCTGTTTATCCAGGTTATATTTTATTTTCAGAAAGTCAGTCCACCAGAGATCTCCAAATCAAGGGATTTGGAGAACCAGATCAATGTGTGTGTAGGCAGGGTGGCGGGGGCGGGGGGGTGGGGTGGGGGGAGGGGTACATTAAAACAGAATAAAATGAAAAAATTTCTTCTACCTTATGTTGAGATAAATGTATAATCTATCTTCTCCTAAGGAGCGGGATGGGAAGCTAATCCAAAGTGTAGAAATAGGAATGTAAAATTCACACTTTTGATCTTAGATCTCCATTCTTTTATTGTCAGGTAAAGGTTTGGAGGAGAATTATCATGGACTTGCAGGCCTTAAAGTTTTTTTTTTTTTTTTTTTTTTTTTTAAATGAGCCTTGGAAGCAGAGGTAAGGACAGACTTTGGCATGCAAAAAGAGAAATCAGAGGTCATTGCATTCAAATATGTATTGACTATGTACATCTATTTTCTTATTATGCAGAGAAATTTAAATTTATTTCTTTTCTCATATAGTGCTGGATCTCTTCCACCCTTAGTAACTGTAAAAAATAAAATAAAACCCATCTATATGTAAGTCTTTGTATATCAGATGTGAATGAATAATTTAATGAAGGTTTGGGATTGTTTGAATCTCATTCTATGTTTAAATTTTATTGAACAACAGTGATTTGTCAGACAATTAGGCCGAACAAGGCCACTGAAGAGCTATAGTAATTAAAGTATGGTTTTGAATAAATCACAATAAATAGGGACACAGATAATTAAAAAGTGTTTTACCATGTTAATAAATGGTTTCCTTGGTACAAATTGACATATTTAAAAAATCTACTTGCATAGTTATTTATCTTCAAAAATTTTCACAGATTATTTAAACTATATTATTTCTCATCAAAGATGATAACTAATTATTGTCCTTTTATATAGTACATTTTGTAATGATAAAAGATATGATATCTAGTGGAAAGCATTTCTGACAAAAAAAAAAGTGCCGGCTGGCTTCAAAGACACTTCATATTGGAGAGCATGATTACCTTGCTGGTCTAGAAACTATTGTCATGACACCAAGAGACGATGAGATTTTCTAGCTAAAATCAACATAATTAAATTAACTGATAGAAATTGTTTTGCATTAATAATAAAAGAGTCATGGCCTTTTCAGTTAAGGGACTGCATACACTCCGACTATGTTACCTTTTTTTCCTGGTTTAGGAAAATAATTAAAGATAAAGGCATTGCTTGGTATGTTGTAATAAAAGAATAAGTAGATATTCAGTGATACTTCATTAAGAACATGAGGAAGGTGACATGATATCTAGGATTCATTATAAAGAACTCATCAAGATCATCGTTTTCTTTTACCTAACATAATCTGCTACCTTCATTAATTATGTCTTTATTTTTCAGTTAATTACTACCTATTATAACAGCAAGGTGTTACTAGACAATAATTGCTGATGTATTTATATTTGATCAATTTCGATTATAGAGGACAAGTTTTAAAAATCTATTTCCAAGTTATCATAGAGTATTTCAATATTATTTATAACTCGTGCATATACTGTAACTGGGTTTGAATGTCAGTCTAACACTTAATAGATGTATAATCATAGGCATTCTGTTTTCTTATTTCCACAATAACTTTGCTAGTACACGCTGTCATCACTGTGTTAAAATTAAGTTAAATGAAGCAATAGTTATTAAGGTAGCTAACCTCAATACATTTTAATTTTCTTTCCTATTTAGAATATGCATTTGTAAAATTCTACACAAAGAAATAACTCACAGTTAATATTCATTAAAGGAAAGCCTAGGTCTGAAGGCACGACCATTCTATTACCTATTTTGTTTACATCAGTTTTATTTTTCCTATCAATTTTGCTATATTCCATGGCAAACTTTTTATTTTTGCTCATTTTTGTACCTGATGTATCTTCCATTCTTAACAATTTTTCTGAAATAACAATCTGCATCCAGAAAGGAAATGGATTGTGGCTTGCCATAATGCAGGAATGCAGCAGATTCTGCTGCTTTTGTGGAAGACTGATCAAAAGTCAATTCTTATTTTGATATGTGATTTCTTCACATTTAATTGTGAGATCTTAGTTACTGGTAGAAATCTAGTAATATAACTTAATAACCACAAACTTGGGTAAGCTCTTACTATGTTTCTCCATTTCCATATTTGCATAATAATACAGTAAAAAATGTTTGCAACATATCTCGTCATATCACAAGAATTGTGCCCAACGGAGTTAAGCTATGATCATCACTACATAAACAATGCCGCAGTGAATGATTATGTGCACATATCTTTGTATACCTTTTATTTTTGCCTTATAAAAGTATTCAAAGTGGATTTAATTAGTCATCATTACATCGTTACATATATACACATATATGAGCATGATCATAAATATTATACCAAGTACTACTTATTGAGATCTTAGAATACTGTGTCTTCTTTAAAAGTAAATTATGAATTCAGTAAGGAATTTGATACACCTTTTCATTATAACATGTCTTCATATAGAAAAATAGCAGAAAACCAAAATGTTATTATTAGGAGACAGAGTAAAGCAGTCTTAATTATCTAGTCTTATTTAAACTGGAAGTTTAGTTGACTGATTCAATCTACTTTGAATACTTTTATAAGGCAAAAATAAAAGGTATACAAAGATATGTGCACACAATCATTCACTGCAGCATTGTTTATAACATTAAAAACTGAACAACAACCAATCTATTCCACAGGAGCTTAATAAGTTATATGGTACATCCATCAATTTAGTGTTGAAGTCAATAAAAATGCTCAAGAAAAAAAATGTCATGTTATTGATTTAAAATAACCAGATACACAACCCACTCTTTCCTCTACCCTCTTGATACACACAAATGTATCAAGGTTTATATAAAAAGCATGTTTGGAAGAATCTTCAATATATAATGATATGAGTAGTTATATTCAGAGATGTAATTTCAAGTAATTTTCAAAATTTTCTGTTCATTCTGAATATCATTTTACAAATGAGTCCACTCTATTCTGATGAATACAATGAAAAGTAAAGTTTTGATTTAGAGAGAGAATGAAAATTCTTCAATTAAAGGACAATCAGATAGTATCTGATCAGAAAAAATGCAAAAAAAATTATAAATAAATTGATGTTGTCTTAAAATATAGGCACTAAACTGAAAGAATCCTTATAGCTCAGAGTGAGCTACATTTTAAAGTATAAATGCACCCAGAGTCCCCCAAATAAGGAAAATGTCAACAGTTAACAATAAGAAAAAAAAAGAAGAAGAATGCATGAGGAGGAGAAAGTGTAAGGGTAGGAAACCAGAATGCTATTTCAATCAACAAAGAAAAAACTACTTAGGGAGGAAACATATTGCATAAGTGTAATTTCTAATGTATATGGTTTAGCTCAAAATTCTGAAAAAGATTAGAGATAGCAATATGGAATGAGAAGTGAAGAATGTTCTGTGAGAGGAAAACAAGATACATTTTAATACAGTAGAAAATAACCAATGCCGATTCTTTTCTGGACTTTGATGGAAAAAGAAATTCAGAGATAAGATAGAATCATTCTGACAGAGGTCGTAATATTGTCAAAGTCAAATCAACATAAATAAACATGGAGTTTG
>NW_011889254.1:773133-785828 GCF_000151845.1 Pteropus vampyrus | reverse complement strand
TAAATAAAATAAAAAAGATGAAATGAAATGACAATTACATAATTAGACCTTGGAGACCAAAAACCAAATTGGGATTTTCAGAAGACATAAATCAATCTCAATCTATGTCTCTCTATGTCTCTCTATGTCTGTCTGTCTGTCTGTCTGTCTGTCTGTCTGTCTGTCTCTCTCTCTCTCCTGCCTTCCTCCTCTCCTCTACATTCTTCTCCCACATTCTCTTCCTCACTTCTTCCCCCTCTCTTATACATACATAGTAGTTCCAGGAGTTCGATAGAAAAATAAATATATTACACTGTAAGTAAATACTGGGTTGACATATTATAGTTATTTACAGAATATAAATTATTAAATTCAAATTGCTAGTATGTTCAGGCTTTTGTCCTTTATTTTCTTCTTCATCTACTCAATTCATCCTTGCTTCTCTAAATGTCCAAGACATAAAATTATTGTATTCTTTCATCTACTTTCATCTCTGGGGAAATCAAGAGCTCTTATTCTGGCTTCTTGAGGTCTTGCCCTTTTGTTCCAGCTAACCTACAAGCAAACCAGTCTTTGACAATGCATGATGTCGTCTCTTATCAACATTTGCTGTGACAGGTCTCTACTTTTTCTGGCTTTGTTATGTACTTCAACTTCTCTTTTATTACAGATTTGATTCTATTTCTCTTTTCTCAAAGACTTATTTAATAACGAGCAAAAATGTGCCTTCTTTGACAACAAGAGTAATAGTACACATATGAGTGAATCTATGGAAGGTATAGGCATTCATATTATAATGTATAATGTCAAAGTTATACATTAAAAATCAGATAAGGAGAAGCAATAAAGCAATAAATATCTATCAGTGAAATATACTCAGAGAAATAGCTAAATCATTTAAAAATGTGTGTAACACACGAATTATGACCCAAAATATGCACCTATATTTGTTAAACTTTAGTTCATTTTTATCTACTCTTAAATACTATATTGGTTATAAATTTTAACTCTGAAAAATTATTAATATTAAATTATAATATAAAAAAATAAAATGTAATATATAGTGACATTATAGGCCCAATAAAAGTATCTATAAATATAATAATGAATTATAATAAGCAATCAGAAGAATTAAAAATAAATAAGATTCACTTCTCTAATCAGCAAAAGCCAGAAAAAAGTGAGTAATGTTTTAACATGTAAAACTATTATTCTTTATTTAAGAAGCAAAATATACTTATAAATAACTATAACTTGATGCATAAAATACTAATTTTTCTTACAGAATTTACTGAAGTCATATCCATAAATTCTCAATTTTTAAACATAAATCTTTTATCAGTAGAGAATATACGACAGTACGTATCTCCTTATTTATTAAAATTGGACAGGATGATGCCAAGGAAATATCTTTCGTTCCATCTGACAATAATTTATCAATTGTTATTCAATCGTTTCTGGATAATATAATTGAAGCAAAACTTCTGAAAATTGAATATACCTATCACATACATCAGTGTTTTTAAGCATCTTACTCAAAAATAAAATAAGAGCCATAGAGAGTAATTTGCTAAAATATAGAAATTGTATCAATACTGCTGGAAATCATATCACTGTGGCATTACTTGTACCTTGTGGTAGAGACAGTACAGGTACAGCTTTTCACTCTTCTGTCCAATGCCAAAGTAGGGCAGATGACTCATTTTGCAAATGGGCTGTGGGCAGATATGTTATGTCTCTATTCTGCGTCAAAAAATTGAAGAGTCATCATGATGCCTCCAAAGTGCATACAGAGTGTAGCAACTAGCAGAGCATATTCCATATGTGAAGATATTAGATGTTGGAGCTCTAACAGTCTGGGTCTCTCAGTGATGGTGTAGAGTGAAAAAAATCAAAAACCTGGAATATATAGATAAGCTTTTGTTCTGTCAATCTGCCAAGATTTGAAGATTGTTTGTTATCATCACAAAGTCTAGCCTAACAGGGACTTAACTGGGAGCAAGTGATTTCATCTTTTTCCTAGCCATTACTACATTTAAATGTGATTTACTGTTTAATATGGAGAAATATAAGTGAAATTACAGAAAAAAAAAACAAACACTGCATTAAAACTATACCTTCTGATGTACTACGGTCATAAAATCAAGTCATATTTCTGTATTTTTACTGAACATTTCGACATAGAAAGATAAGCAAAGCTTTATTTTAAAAAATACATGGAATACTCACATGTAGAACTCTGAGAACATAAACTTGTTCATTTTTTCTTATGTTGCTAGGACTTGGACTTCTGCATTTTATCCCACATAGGCAGCACATGGAACTGAAAGCATTATCAGAGTTGCCTCTGGAACTAACATAAAAAGAAAACCTAAAAGTATTATTGATTATTTCATCCAGGAAGAAAATTCTAAAATCACTTTGTGTAATCACACATATCGTGCAATGACACTTATAAGTATACATCTTTAATAGTGATTTCAAAGTCAGCCAGATCCCTGTTATTTTAGACTATAAACATAATTGTTTAAATAATTTTGTAATAGACATTAAAACATTTGCTCATCACTCTAAAGCCTAAGCTTTCTTTCTTAGGGAAGATACTGATGAATGTAGCTAGCTTCCCCACTTCTTTTCAAGTTTACATAGAGTGAAAGATGAAGAATATAAGTAGCTATGTGAATCTCAAGAGTGCTGCATCTCTGTTATGAAATATGCCCTCTGCAGTGTCTGGATATGATTTAGCACTCCCCTTTCACTCCATTGCCTGGAGAGACTATTCATGGCAGTCTGAATTGCTGGCTAAGTGTCATAGTATAAATTCCACAATCAATGCACTCACCAGGACAGATATCTGACATTGAATGGTGGAAAGGAGCAATAATAACATTTTAGAGGATGCTACTTGAAAGAAAGTTCTGAGTACAGATGTTTAAAAGAACTGTTCCCCTATGGCCTCTGGAAGAAAACTGCTTAGGTATCGGTCTCATCTTGCCTCTCCCATAAATTGAGAAGCAGCTAGAAATTGAGACTTATTCAAATGACTAAGAGCGAGTCAGAGCAATAAGGTGATAATGTTCTACTGTTAAAAAATTTAAAAATGATGTTACCAGTGCAAGCAAATTCTAACTGGTTTATGACAGTGCCTTTTGTATCAGGCACAGGGAAGATCATGATTTTTCTGGAATCTTCCATCATTACCTGGATTTTATTAGACCTTTTGCTTATTGATTTCTCTACCTAAGTAACCACTCTTGAATTGATGCATAACGCTGCTTGTACTGAATAATTAATGGCATGGATATTTACTGGGAAAGCTATGACAAGTCAGAGGATGTGGCAGAGAGACTTGATAGTATAGAAATAAATGTAGTCAGAAGAGTCGGTGCTGGCAGGATAGGAATATCATATGATTAATTGCTCTATTACTTCACCTTGGTCTACAGAAAGGCAAGGAGATTAGAAATGGAATAGAAAATAAAGCAGCTTGTTGAGTGTGGCTTCCTCTCATTTAGAGTATAGGGTGAGAGAAAATGCCACCTATTTGCCAAAGGCAGATGCAATAATGGATTCTGTTGAAGTTTTAAAGAAAAACATTGTTGTTCCATAATTATAGATTTATTATATTAATGCTACAAGAGTATTCAAAAAGAAGGTACACTTGCAATGAATTACCATTGTTTTGAATGAGGGGAAATGATAATGCCAAAATTGTGAGTACAGTGACCATGAACCACATCAGAAAACAGTCAGAAAACCCAAATAAGATGAAGTTTTGTAGTTAAAATATGTGTTGGTTTTGTTTTCAGTTATTTATAAGTTATATCAAAATTTGCCATATTTGTGGATTTGTGATTATAAAGTATACTCTAACTTTATCACACACACACACACACACACACACACACACGCACACTCCTTGATGACTTTAACAGAGAGAAAGAGAAAAATCAGTTTTACATTATATTAAAGCATATAATTTCAACAATTTCATGCATTTTTCAAACCTATCATTTTATGCAATGATACAATTAATAAAATTATTTGTCCTGAAAATGGAAACAAAATTAGAATTTTTTCTATTTTAATTCCATTTCTCATTAAGTCAAGTCTAAAATTTCATTCAATTTTTATCAATGTTATCAAGCTTCCAGAACTCTTCATCAGAGTGTAACAAACACCATAGGCTCATCTCCCAGCCTCAACATTTATCAACTCGATAAATTTTGCTTCATTTCATTCCTATCCATTTCTCTATTTTCACATTATTGGGAAGAACCGGTATAATATAACAGCAAATATGTCAGTTTGTATGTTTAAAAGGTAAGGACTATAAATAATTTAATGAACATTTTCCAAAGTTGCAAGTTGTTTTTGTGTCACTTAATTCTGAGTTAGGCAATCCCTCTGATATGATTTGGCCAGTGAGGTGTTAGTGGATGGGTTGCTCAGATGCCTGAAAAAACTTTGCACTTTTCCCAATGCCACTGTTGCGAGACCATGCCCAGAATACCTCACTGAAGAATGTAAGGCATGTAGAATAGAGCCAAGTCACCCCAGTCATCCAAGCTAAAAACATCTTAGCTCAGCTTCTAGCCAGCTAACTCCAGACTTGTGAGTCTAGCTAAACCTAACCGAAATCAGTCTACTATAGACTGATAGCCAAATGAGTGTTACTTGTTTTAAGTCATTGATATTTGAGGATGTGTAACATTATGATAGTAGTAGGTGAAGTGATACGGAACTTAATTTCATAAATCAGTGATAATGTCATGGATATTTGCAAACTCATTTTCTATGGAAGAAGATCCAGGTTTGAAGACACCAAAATCTTATGAAAGTTGGAGAGCCTCATTTAAAAGTGAAAAAGAATAATTGTTTACAAATATAAAAATAGATCTGAAAGTGAATATATTTTCAGAATGAGAAAAGAATGGAAATCTAAGTAATGCACTTCCTTCTGTGGTTTGTTTACCTATTCTACAAGAAATGGTTGTTTAGAAATGTTTCTTAATTGCAATCTGGCTTCCTTTCTCTACATAGAACACTTTATGAATTACAACACTCGTAGGAGCTCATGTGCATATAAATAACCTGAAGCTTATGTTCATTAGTATTATAGTAAATATGACCCCCTCTTAACTTTATGATATGATTTATCTAAAGAGAAAGTTAAAGGAAGCACTATTAAAAATTAAAATAAGACAGTGTTGTAACGATTGCTCTTCTGGTGCTCCATGGGTGATTTTAGGATAAAGAAGCAAGTGGGAGGTATCCCTGGGTATATTTAGAACTGTCATGTTCATGACAGAAGCTATTGTTCAGTTTTCAGAAGGGCTGCAGAATACTAAGTGAAGTAAAGAGAGTTGCTTTTGTCACTCATTTGTCCCTACTTTATATTCTTCCAAAGTTTAGGATTTTTATAAATTTTGCATATTTAGGGATAAACTCTATTACAGTGAAGTTCGGCTATGATACTACTGAAGACTTGCCAGGACGACTGAAAGGAACACTTTATTGGATCTCAACAGTATGCTAATTACTTATGACATTTATGTAAAAAGGTAACTGTGCCCATTAAAAAAATTCAATGTCTTATTTTTACTGATTACCTCTCTAATCTCAATTGTATCTGTCACCTGAGGTAGGATGAGATATTCAAAATACAGAAAGCACTTCCTTCCTGAAAATGCCAAAATCATTAGCTTGATTTGCATTAGTACATGAGAATACAAAACTAAGTCTTTATTGATTAGAATATCAGTGATTTAAAGGTTGATATATATTTTTTTTTTTTTTACTTTCACATCTTTGATTTAGCAGCTTCTAAACTTCTTTCAGCATTTTGCTACAGGTATCAAAACATGATACATTAAACTAGATTAGGTAAAATGAATTTTGAGTAGTTTTTGTAGAATCCTTTATTTTAATCTTCATTTTTCCTTGCACATAGTAAAGCAGATAGTTCTCATTAAAATAACTATATTTCAGAAATATGAAACAAAGAATGTAAAAGTGCCCAATATTTCAACTCTCTATTCTGTTAACAACTAGAAATGTGCTTAATTAGTGTTGAAAACTTTAATGATCCTTACCTTTTCTCAGCACATGTGTTTAGTAAACTGGTCAAAAGAAGTATTCATAAAATCTCTTATAAATTTTTGTAAGTAGATTAAAATGAATTATCTAATTTGAATCACATATTCAAATTTTTGTGTTTATTAAACAGATGATTTACATATTTATTATTACTTTGCAGGTAAAACAGATTGACAATTACAGTCAACATTAAAAGTCATTTATGTTATTCTGGTTCAACTTATTTTCATGTGATAATAATTCTGAGTATGTCTTTTCTTACCTTTTAAACTATATATATACACTTCACTTTTATTATGATCCAAGGAGTCTAATAGTAAATATGGGCTAATTTATGCTGTGGTTAGCAACAACTTCAACTCAGTGGATTTAACTAAAAAGGGTCCATTTCTCTTTCACACTACATATCCAGCACCAGTTTCAGCAACATTGTTTCTTTTGGCTATAAAGGGACCTAGGTTGATGGAGGCGCTACCATTTTATAATATATCATATCAATCTGGGTTTCAAGGCCTGCCATGGGGAAAGAGAACAAAAATTACATAATGCTTACATGGTGCACCTAAGAGAATGAGTAGTGCATTTCTCTTATGTGCCAGAAAAGAATTGAGAACTAGGAGAATTGAGGAGCAATAGTGATTTACCACAGGATTTTAGCCCCAAGATTGTGATATTCTTTCCTCTTATCTCCTTCTTATAAATAAGCCCCAGTAAACTACTTGACTTTAACCTCATGTATATGATTATATCTGTTATGCAAAAGAGAAACCCAAACCAGATAAAATTTAAATTAGGTATCTAAAATCACAGAGCTAGCCATTTATGTTCTTGGTCATTTTATTTTTCAAACTTGGAAGGTAGGACTCTCATTCATATCACCGTTCTAAAGTAAAGAAACACATTCTACCAAACTATATTAATCTCTGTTTTTCTGTCCAATTACTTTTTGGTAATATAAAGAAGGAAGGTGATGTCAAGGCGAAGATCTTCAATAATTAAACAACATTAGCAATTATTCCACACACAATACAATTAAATGTCTTATGTATAAAAGTTAAGTGTTCAATGCAATCAAACATGCTTAACAATGCAGTCTTTTCTAGTAGGATTTAGTCTCCTCATAATTGAATTATACTTAATCTTCTGAGGCTGAGGAAATTGATATTGGGGTGGTAGAATAAAGGCAAAAATTTCTGCCTAAAGCCACATAAGTCAATCTAGAATTTTTTTAAAAAGATGACAACCACTCTCTCATATATTTTTGCTGCCGATGAACTAAATTCATCATGTTATACCAACTATTTTTAAAGGTTATGGGCTTCACTAATCTGGTAAATCTAGGTCTAGATAGTATATATATATTTTTTTAGAATCTACCTACAGGAAAATAGAAAACAAAACTATGGGTTCCAAGAATAAGGCACGGGATTTGGTTACTGTAAAACTTAATTTAAGTATTATTAATCTATGTTCCATTTTGGTAATGTGTAAATCAGCTCATTTTTTGATATCAAATTAAAACCAAGACCCTGAAAGAGATGAGGTTATTAATCCTTGTTCCCTGGCCAATTCCCATTTAGATAATTGCACTGTGCTATAGAGCTAAATTCTTCCAGTAATTTCATTTTGAAAAATAAAATTAGGCAGCAAATTCTGGCATCCTTTTCCAAATAGTACTTTAGTTCTACGAGTATACTGTTCAACAGCTGCTATGTTCCACCCCTTAAGTAGTTATGTTCCCACTTTTCCCAAATAATTCATTTTTGTAAAAATAATACATCTCAATTATATAGTACACTCCATCTCATGATGTCAATGTTATTTTCATTCAACCCACATAAACAACATCAGTATTAAACTGAGGATAATTTCATAGATAATGAAACAGATGCCTAGAAAAGAGACAGTAAAGGGCACATGGTGAGCTATGGCTCTACTTTTAAAAATGATCTCCTAAAACTTCTCTAAGATGCTTGTATTGCCCACAATGCTTCTCTTTATTAGTTCTCCACAGAGAATGATAAGGGATTCACCTATATTACACTGAAGATGAAACTAGAAATACAGGATACATGAAAAATGAAAACAAACATACCTAGGAAGAGTCCAAGAATATTAACTAGTCTTCTAATATGCCCAATATCCATGATTAATTTGGTAATTCTAAAAGATGTAAATGACATGCTTTTTAACTTAATGAGTAAAATCCACTTGACAGTGCCAAAGAAACCATGTGATTATGCCAGTTAGGCACAGTAATGAGTAAAGGGGCAAGGCTGCTATAACAAAAGTATGTGCAATAAATGTGATGTTCTCTTATCATCTTTCTCATATAACTCTCTCAAGGCAAATGTTATCAATACTAATGTCCACTTTATCAAAGAGAAAGATGACTACTGTATTCATCTCTTTCTCTGTAATAAAATGCAATTTTGTTCTCTTTTCAATATTTATGCCTCTAAGAGTATTCATTGGATAATACATCCAAAAACATATTATGTAGTAGCAAAACATAGGTCATTCTTTTCTTGGAATTATGGACAAGCATCTAATAATTTCTATGAAGATGTGAACTTTTGAGCTAACATTTATATTTTATCCTTTAAAAATCCACCTGTTCCTATTTTATTGAGTATTATTTAAGAAATGGGTTTTTAATTTCTTGTCAAATTCCTTTCCATCTTCCAATAAGATGTCATATGACTTTATATACTCTTGGATTCTTTCCGATTAAACGATAATTCAGATTTTTGCTTTTTTCTTCATAGGTGAAGATTATCAACAGCTTCTTTCTTGTGTTTAACATTTTTCAGGTTTGGGTACAATTCTTATAGTCGCTATATAAAATTTTTAGAAGTTTTACTTGTTTTTCAGTTCCCTTAAAAGTTATACATTTAATCTAAATTTTCAAATTTATTTATGTACAACCATATACGGAAGTCTCATGATTTTTGTAATGTACTTTCGTTTGAAGATCATTTCCAACTTTTCATGACTTACTTTTAATAGATATGTTTCTTCCCTTTGTTTTACATAATTGGTTCATTATTTATTTAATGATTTTTCAGCTCATCTGTTAGTTCTACATTTTTATCAATAACATTAAATTTTGTTTTAATAATTCTTAAATTCCTTCCATTTACATAACTGGTTCATATTTTTTGAGTAGCTTGAGTTCTTGGTGTTTGATATTAATCCATTTATTTTTGAAATTCTTATTGTATAAGTATTTCTTTTGGCTTTAATGGTAGATTCCACTTTTACTGCATTATATTCAGAGAATGTTTGTAACATTTCTGTATTTTATAATTTACAGATATTTTCTTTATGGCTTAGTATATTACCGATGTTTGTAAATGTCCCATGTGCTGCTGCATTCTTTATTTCTGGGGTTTGGAGTTTACCATATCTCTCTAAGATCTAACTTACTGATTATGTTTTCTTTCTAATATTGTTTTTCTACTGATTCTGTCTTGAACTAAAAGATATATGCTATGATTCCTTCTGATTCTTCTTGCATTTTATTACATTCTTCTTTATGCAATTATTTGTGTTAGTATTGGGTACATAGATATTAAGAAATTTCTTCATTGTGAGTTTTTGCCTTTAGCTTTATGAGATCTTCTTTATGTAAATAATATGTTTTGGCTTGATATATGTTATGTCTGATTGAATTATGGCCACTGTATATTTTTGTGCATCTTCTATTTTTAATCTTTATGAACCTCTTTTTATTTTAGCTTTGTTCTTTTGTATATAGCATAGATATGGTTTATGCTGTAAAGTCTTTCACTATGTATTTTTTTCATAATAATTTTTCATTTAGGAAGGTTCTATCTTTTCTATAATTGTCTTTCATATGTATATACATACGACTTCTATACTCAAAAACAAATATTGAGCTTAATACATATTACTTTATATTTAGTTTAATGAGCTGGAAAAGATCATCTCCATTTTAGAAACCTTGTTTTTCAAATGGGGCCTAAAATCCCTATTTCTCTAATTCAGCACATACCTACATGTCCCTAGTAAAAAAGAGTAATATACTAAAAACCTGAGGGGCCTGTGCTACATTTTATATTTTACAAATTAAAATTCCAAGTATGCTTTCAAGATTAGTTATTTACACTTACAACACATTTGAAAACTAATGTTCTAAAAAATCATCTAAACACTATAAACTTAATAACTAATGGACATATACAGTTATATGTATTATAAATATGTATTTAATATAATTTTTATAAATAATTTGCAGGTTTTTAAAAAGTCAGAAATAAAATAGAAACAAACAATGAGTGGATAAGTTTGATGAATTATGAACTCACCATAAATAATGGGAAATACAGAACAGCAAAGATATAATTTAACACTATTATAAAAAAGTCAAAATCTCCTATCTTTTATCTTGTCATGTGCTCCACATGACTGATATTATGTATGTTTTCTCTTTAGAAAACTTAAGTTAATGCCATATTTCAAAGTTGAAACATCTCTGAGTGTCCAAATATATATATGCATTAACATGTTTACATTATTGTGAGCTTGACATCTTATTTTTCTTTGCTTAAATACTATAGAGTGCTTTTAATAAATCATTTTTTAGGGGCTACATCTTTACTGTTTCCATCCCATAAAATGATAAAATAATGGGAATCAAGGCTATCTTGAAACTGCATTTGTATAAGTATACTGCAAATAGCCCTTTGCCCACTCCAAGGAACAAAAATATTGCATCAGCTCATCTAGATACTCCCCATGGT
Source organism: Pteropus vampyrus (assembly GCF_000151845.1). Lineage (NCBI taxonomy): Eukaryota > Metazoa > Chordata > Mammalia > Chiroptera > Pteropodidae > Pteropus > Pteropus vampyrus. Next base: position 774,984 of record NW_011889254.1, on the reverse strand, counting down.
GAATGATTAAAAGCTACACACAAAAATTGCATGCATTCTTGCTACGCAAAGTCTAAATATCATTTAATTACTATTTCTATTTTAATTTCTAGTGTTCTAAACTCAGAGAAGAAAAATATCTTCTTGTTCAAACTTACTGTTATCTGTAGCCAGGCACCAATTTTAAGAAATAAGGTAAAAGTTATGAATTTTTCTAAATTCACTTCATAAATTATGCTTAAATGTGAATATAATTTATCTATAAAGACATATTTAGATTAATTTATATTATTAGAAAAAGAAAATAATTAGGCACTACCTGTCTCAAAACTTATTCTAGTTCCATTACCCTCTCATCTGCTGTCCCTTCTTACTGTCTTATTCATTTTGTTCTGTATGCCTTTAAGCACTACTTCTCGAAATCAAAACAGAATTTTAAATATGTACAACAGAAATGCTTCACCTTGACCATTTTAAACTAGATCAGTTTGAAATACTGACTTGGAGATGAAAGATTGCGAAACCTATTAACCTCTAAAGGCCCCAAGTACCTTCTTGCCATTATTTTCCTTTACTACTTTATATGTAAGTCACAAATATGACAGGCAGATACTGAAAAGGATAGCTCGAATCTGATAACGATGTTCTACCTTCCTTTTAAGTGGAAATGGAAATTCGATGAAGAACAATTTTTTCATTTTCATGTATGTTACAGCATGAATGGAGAAATAGTTATCCCCTCGAAAGGTAGAAGAAATAAATAAATCCAGATCAAGTGAATTGAACTAAAAGTGTAAAGGGCTCTCTTGCGTCCATTGTGTCCATTATATCACTTTGTCATTTTTCTGAGGTCCTTTCTATTTTAAACAAAGAGAAAGAATATTTTGGTAATGAATTGCTTCGATTAGCTAACATATCTGGATGGCTAAGAACTAAACTTTTAGAAAAAGATTATATAATTAACCATCTTAACAGAAATATTTTCATGTGTATACTAAATTGCAGGCCCTTTTAAAAAGAGAAGGCTAAAGAGAATATTATTTAATTTACCAAATTTTTTAACAAATATTTTTGATCATCAATATGTGTCAACATTGTTTTAGGCACTAGGATTGGAGTAGGGATAAACTACCCTTGCCTTTACTGAACTTAACATTTTAGTGGGCATGATCTAGTATGAGAACTGAGATCTCTCATCAAACATCATTGTTAATGAACGAATTAAGAAATTCAAATTGACAGTCACAAAACAGTCAAGTACAAAACAATCAAGTATAAAGTGCAAAATAAAGAATATAGTAAAAAATATTGTAAAACTATATATGGTGCCAAGTGGGGGATCACTTCATAAGTTATATAAATGTCTACTCACTAAGTGGTAAGCCTGAAACTAATATAATATTGCATGTCAACTGCAATTGAGGAAAAAAAACTAAATTGCAAAAAGAAAAAGAAAAAGCTCACCTCTCAGTAAAAACTCTGGTGTATATTAATTAATATCACCCTCTAACTTCTTATCCTCTTTAAATTTTCTTTGTGACAATTATCATTTTTGACATATATAATGATTTTGTGTCATTTATTTATTTAATTTGAAAGTTGAATTTCTTGGAAAACAGGCATATATAGACCACTGCAAGTGAACTGTGCAGTTAAAAATAAGATGAAAAAATGGTTCATCCTGAACCTAGAATCCCTGCCTTGTTCTGACTTTATGACATTTGATGGAAAAACATGTAGAACTTACCCTTCCTCGTTGGTTGTGCATTCCCAGAAGAGAGAGATACTATCAAACTAGTCTGTAGGGTCTACAGAATAAAAATGGCTCCATAGACTGATTTAAAAACCAGAGTAATATTCCATTTTATATAT
>NW_011889254.1:761562-772908 GCF_000151845.1 Pteropus vampyrus | reverse complement strand
CGGGGCTCTGAGTCACAGTAATGGCAAATACAGAGCTGGTGACCAGAGAAATAAGTCTCTATAGTTTGATGACTGGTAAATCTTCAGAGTGTTAAGATTCATGACCTTCCCACAGAATACAGTAATTTATACTGAAACTCTGGACCACCTTCCTTGCCTCTTGTGTACTTTATAACAGAAATCTAGCTTCCTGTCTTTTGCTATAAAAAGTCCATGGCCTTCTGTCGACTACCTGTCACTCAGGAACAGCTCTTTGGCTGCCTGCCATTTCTTATTCTTAATGCATCCATCCTCCTAAACAATTTAACTTTTGTGTTTCAAAGGCCTTGCTGAGAGCTGAGAGAGATGAGTTCATCAAGAATCTGAGAAATACATGTGAGAGAAAGTGAAACATACTGAGTAAGAGGCAGAAATACATCAGGGGAAAAAGATAAAACTATAGTAAAAGGAGAGTTCTAACAACAACAACAAAAAAACCATATATAGTATCTGGTCTACTCCCTCACTTCATTCTCTGTAGGTCCAACTACTAGATAAAGGAGGGGGAAAAAAGCAGCTTGGATGTACAGGGGAACAGTAATTGCTTTATGAAGTCAGTTATGGGCTTTTTTGTTCTAGCAGTCTCTCCCTGTTCATGTAGTTTCAGTTCTCACTCATTGCCGGGAATTTAGTGTCTAAAGTAAATTAATATTTTCACTTATTCTCTCCTGCTGCTTTTTCAGTTATTTTATTGTTTTAATAACAGAATATAAAATCTACAAATTCAAAATAGTTGATAAGTTATGGTTCTTAATATAGAATTAGCCATCTTTGCATGAGCTTTTATTATATTGAAAGTATTTTAAAATCCAATGTATTTCAATTTAGAAACTGTTAGTATAATGTCTGTTTATATAATATACCATCTGTTTAACTTAATCCTTTACTATTAATATTCAAAAATGCAAAATCAAAAAGTCACCTTTCTGATATGGAACTACCAAAATGGAATGATTGTATTTGATTATATGGATGAAAAATAATTTGTATGTTATACTTAATAACCAAGATATATTAGACACATATAATGTAGGAGAGAACCATTATAGGCACTGGAAACACAAAGTGAACAGAACAGACAAAAATCTCTGTACTCCTAAGATTTACCTTCTAGTAAGGGGAGGCTGATCCCAAATAGAAAAACAACAACAACAACAACAACAACAACAACAACAACAGAAAACTATGTAGAACTTGGCCAGATGCTGATGGGGAATGAAGAAAACTAAAGTGGAGTGAAGAATCAAGAATTTGGGATGAAGAGATTTGAAGGGTTTCCCCTGAAGAGGAGATATCTGAGTAACAATACATGAATGAGATGGAGAAAACCATGAAGGCATTCTGAAAGAAGAGCACCTCAGAAGAGATATTAGCTAGTGAGAAGTCTCAGTTCAAGAGATAGCAAGTAGGCCAGTGGCTGGGTCAGGGTAAATAACACTCAGGAAAAGGTAAGACTCAGGAAAATTAGCAAGAGAGAAGGTGGAATAGAAAAGAAGGCCAAATTATACAGAATTTTATAGGTCATTGTGGTATTGACAATATTTTGTATTAGAAATATTTTGTCATGTCATCTAGTATTTTTTATTCTAATATAAATGTCCTAATTTTTGGTTGACCTCACAGATTGCAAGGATCCTGTCAGCTTACAATCCCTTATTTTTTTTATTTTTTATGCCTACAGCACCTGGTCTTCCTAGGTGGTCCCCCATCTAAGTATTAACCAGGCCCAACTCTGCCTAGCTTCTGAGATCATACGGGATCGGGCTTGTTCAGGGTTAATTTTTTGAGTGAAATAGGAAATCAGTGGAGGTATCAATCCCTCTGTTAGAAAAAAACTGTTTTCATTTCCTCTAGCATTTTCTTTTTCAAGAAATATGCTTTTCAAATTTCTCGAGACCCCAGATTAACACCTATTTAATACATGGTTTTCTTAATTTATAGTTTCTAAATGGAGTTCTGGATTCTGGTCTAATGGATTGATATAACTGTCTGGGCTGGGGCAAGAATTACCTAAAATTCACCACTATCTTGTTTCCATAAAGACTAATTTCCTTCAGAAAACCCACAGTTTATTTTTGCATCACATCACTTTTACTCTATTTACTGTGAATTGGAAGTCTTTACTTTATTGTGATACTGAGAATGCTTTCATAATCTGAATTATTCAAAAATCATTTTACATTCTCTTGACATAAGGAGAGCAGGCTCAATATATTTACTAAAGTCCTAAAAGGTAAAATGAGCACGGGATGACAAGGAGAAATCCTTGATCATCATAGACATATGTTGCACTCTTATTTAGCCAATTCTTCATTTCTGCAGACTTTTTTTAATTAATATAAGTGTAAATCTTTATATTAATCCTAATAAAATTGATCTAATTAGACCTGTTCTACTCTTCCATCCCTATGAGGCTACTTAAGATCCTGAAGATCTCAATCCATGTGGTCTTCATAACACTAGTTTCCTGCTATCTGAAAATTTGTTGTGTCATCTAGACCTCATTCACAATAATGAAAATGTTTTAAATAATGCAACTAGCAATGAAACCCTGCCATTTTTTTTCCCTGTCCTTTGAGGTTGACTTACATCCCTAATGTAATACACTAGATAGGATTATTTAACCAGTTTAAAATTCTCTGCAAATTATCTCATAAATAAGTCCCAAATTAATTTTTATCACTTATACAAGTGATATAAACAGCATATATGTCACTTATCTTTTCCATATTCAAGCTTTATATTTTATTAATATACTATAACATGACTTTAAATCAGGATGGTATATGATACTTCAATAGATCTAGCTCTTTGTGAAACCATGTTGTCTCTCTGAGATTACTACTTCCTCTGCGTACAATTACAATCAATCAGCTTTTCCTGATATGCATTGATAATTGACAGATATTTTTAGTTTGTATTCCACATCACTTCCAATTCCTACTTCTTGGGGTATAATTTTATTGTTTGCAAGTGAAGAAATCACCCTTGCTACCTACTGATCTCAGAGGCCCAATAACATTAACTCGGCTTTTTGTGAGATCTATGGGAAAAGGACACTGCTGTAACAACTTGCTGTTATTGTTCTAGCCTCTTGATAAGTCATTTCCTTGAAGAGTACTGTGATTTGGATGGTCCTGAGCTCTTTAAATTCCCCTTAACAGCTGCATAGTCACATCTTCTAATAAATGTACTAAGAACTTAAAAGCCACCACATGTTTCAAAATTCTTAGTTTACAGCTATTCTGCTGACATAGTACAAAATTATGTCAAGTGGCCAATTTCAGCGAATTCCCAGGAGGCTTCAAATTGGCTTCATTTAGCAAACTCTTGCACATTGTTTTACACTTTTGTCAAATTTTTAAAAGAGCATTACTCTGTTCCAATTCCAGGGTGTATGTGGTGCCTTTAACACCTTGTGAACTCTGTTAATAGCCCCTGCATTGGTTAAAAATATGTTATCTCATGAGTTGCAGAAGATCCGGACAATCAAGACATTATAATGGTCTTCACATTTGGAAAAAGGTTTGGTTACAGTCATTTTATTATTATAACTTCTAGTGGGACCAATACATTTATTTTTATGTTCATAACAATTTTAGATTACAAAATTTGAACATAAATATTGCTTTTGGCTTTACTTCTTTCAGAAAAATACTTAAAAAGAAAATTCAGCTAGTTTCATAACACCAAAATAAAAATAATTTTCCTCAATTGTGTATATATATTTAAAGCTATTAAAATATATTATCTAAAATTAGTACCATGATCTATACATAATTTTAGATTACATCTTTTAATATTACATGATAATGTCTTAACAATAGAATATATTCTACAAAGGCATGACTTTAACAGTTATGTTTGAATTAACATTGTCCTGCCTCAAAATGAACATTGCTAATGATTAGGCACTTGAATTGTGGCCCATTTTTCAATATTGTGACTACTTTAATAGAGCCAATTTGAATACATAAAACATTCTGAGTATATCTGTTTATACAAGACAAATTCTTCTAAGAAAAATTACTTAGAAAACTAAAGCTACATTTATTAAAGTTCTCAATATAAAACTACCAAATTATCTTCCTAACATGTTAACACTTTTATGCCTTTATTGATAGCAGCTAAGTAATCGTGCACTTCACTACCAACACTAACCATGGTAATTTTAATTATATTTGTTACCCTTGATTTGCATATTATTGATTACTGGTAAGATTAAAATATTTGTAGTTTACTTAGCAATTTATATTTTTCTTTATAAGTTTTCTAAACTATTTTGTCTCACATTGAAATTCTCTTTGTCCATTTTAACATTTCATGATTTTTTGTTATTAATAACTGCATCCTATTTTGCTTAGGATTTGCTTCCCGATTGGTTCAATATCCACCCTTTATTGGAGTCTTTACATTTTCTATCTTGTTTATGCTGTCAGTTTGCTTCTTTTCTTCTCTATAAATTAAGTAGCTGCATTTCTTTTGACTATTATCTTTAAATTATGAATATTTAAACATCTATTTCTTTTAGTAAAAAAAAAAGCAAACCTATTAAACCAGTATTACAAAATGTTAACATTTTAAGATATGTCACTGGCTCTGTCTCATCTCATCATCCAGTGTTTCCTCACATTAGGTGGTCTTTTATATTCATGTTTTTATTAATTTTAGTTAATGCATTATTTCATTAATTATTTTTGATATTCACTTTACAGTCTATGTTTACACTAAGCCAAAAGAACAAGGTTTTCTGTTTTCCTTTTACTGGCATTTGTCATCTTTTTCTGTTTCTTGCTTCCTATATTATACTCATTTCTAAGTTGCCTGGTGTATTTTCTGATCAATGTTCATGAATGGCCCTGTGGAGGTATATTCTCAGTGTACTTCCACATCTTACATATATTTCTACTGACTTTACATATAACTTGCCCAAATTTAATTCTCAATTTAAAATCTTCCCCAACTTCACCCTGGAAGAAATCACTATGAACATACCCACTCTGTTTCAACATTTCATGAAGGTCTAAAGTATTTTTGCCTTTTTGGATTAATGCTTTTTCAAATTGTAGGAACAGGGAAATGTTTATAGTCTAGGCTCTAGAACAAGACACTTGAGTTGCAAGCTTATCTTTGCCTCTTGCTAAGTATGGCGTTATAGGAACCTGACTTAAATTATTTGTCTGTTTCCTCTTAGGTTTAAAAAAAAAAAAGAGCTCTGTGTTAAGATTTCTGAAAGAAGGAAAAATATGGAGTGGGGAGGGGTAGGAGAGGAGGGAGGGAGAAAGAGAAAAGAGAGGAGGGAGAGAAGGAAATTATATAGTGAAGGCAAAAATAAAAAACAACACTGCTCAGCATACAGTACACAATACACATACACAATAAATATCAACTAACACTGCCTTAAAATGAGTTTTTTCAATTAATTGCACTTATAATTAGTGAGCTAACTCTATCTACATTCTCAAGGTTATGTTCTACTTAGTGATATTTTTTCCATTACATTTTCTCCTTGAATTTAACATATGTGTACTCACACATTTCCTCCACCCACACACACCACACTCAAACCGCCCCACACACATTCCCCTCCCTCCTTCTCTGGCGCATACTTGCTGAGCACACACACATCACATTAAATTATCTCTGACTGGTCTTTTAATTAATTAAAAAACATTTTGTTTTTGTGTGTTTGGTATCTGTAACTGACGCCCCCTCCTTTCTATTTCGAATTTAGCAATTTAGTTTTTCATCAAAACTTAAACATCCCTTAATTTCATTTCCCCACATATAGCCCCCCATTCTCACTCCGTCTTTATCTCCTTGCTCTGTTTTAATCTTTGTAGCACTTATGACCACTTAGCATGTTATAAATTTATCTATTGTTTACCTTCACCCTTTGGGGACTCTGTTGTTTTGTTTGTTGCTGTATTCTGTGTCTGAAATGGTTTTTGTTCATTCAATAAATATTTGCTAATGAATGAAAATCAATAAATGAATATTCAATATCTGATTCACAACCATTAATTAATATTCTATTACTTGTTCTGTTCCAATAATTCATATTAACCCCTGAGACTTATCCACCTCTCGAGCTTTCCTATAGCTTTAGCTCAGCAATTAGTATATAAGCCTTTGTTATAAGGAGGTTAACTTCACTGATGTGCAGTTTTTCTTTGCTTGTTTCAAGGGCACCTTGAAGATAGCTGAGGAATTTCCCTAATTCTCTAACTGACATGATTATTCTCAGTAGAAGCACTCTGAAAATGTTCTCGCTTTATGTAAAATCCAAGTTGCCAAGGGTTAACAATTATATTATCTGTCTTAGTTGCAAGGATGCTTTCCTCATACATCGTCCTTAGGTAGTCAAAGCATAAATCACAAAAAAACCCATGGCCTGAACTAAACTGTGGTTCTTAACATACAAAACCAGATGGGCTTGGAATATCTTCTGTTTCTTCACAAGCCATTCCATTCTTTTTTATGGTGATAATTTATGGTCCAATATTTCCTGCCCAAATATAAACTCATTTGAATATATACAGGGAAAAAATGTTAAAATGTTTAATTAATTCCACAAGCATTTGAAAGATACTCTTCCCTGTTTAAAATACCAAAGAACATTTTCTTTTTTGGTAATTCTTTAGTCATTTCAGTTGAAATGGGGTGGGGTTTGTTGAGAAGACTTAGAATTAAGTAAAAAAAAAAAAATCATCATGAAATACTAACTCATAAAGTGTTCTTAATGGCTCTTACTGATTACTGTAGCCATTTTCATGACTCAGGAATACTCATTATTTTATTACAGTCTTTATACATCCACGAGCCATATTTTATTACAGAACTCATATCTATTTCAAGTCTTACTATTGAAGACATTAATTATATTAAGCCATTATTAAGTTAGTTATATAAAACAACAAAGGAAAAAAATATTAATAATTATTATGTTGGGTAAAGCAAGAAGAAACTGTTGTACAAATAAACATCACTCATTCTGTGTTTCAAATGTTAAAATGTTTGACATTTTTTTTAAATGTAGCAAAAACCTGAAGTATATTATAATGTAATATGTATTAAATTTGATAAAAATTAATCAAATATTTGGCAAGTTAAAGCTATTGAAAACAAATTTGAAATTCTTATGCAATTAATTTCATACAATATAATAATAGAATGAATGTGCTGTATCCTTGAAAATGGATAAAAATAAATATATGCCAGCTACATGTAAATAAAAATTATTCTGTATATATACCTTTTAAATAAGATTTTAAAACAAGCAAAATAAAACACTCTTATTATTTATGTATGTGAAAAAATAGGGAAATAAGAAGATGGGAAACAAAATTCAGACTCATTACTTCTCTGAGTCCTAAAGCCATATGGGATCCTTACAAAATTTGGAAGGGACTTCATGAGAATTAACATAATAGTTTGTTTCTTAAGTATAATGCTGGTACGTGAGTATTTTCTAATTCTTCTTACTTACAAACATATGCATATACATATTTTGTATTATGAAATATTTTGCAATTAAAGGAGATAAAAAATCCTTCACATCAGTTAAATGAACATAATTATTTAGCAAAAATTTTAGACTAAATGAATAAAGTGATTAATACTTTTCAATAAAGTGACTAATACTTTTGCATGTCATTTATTAGTTCTTACATTATTTCTCTTTGCTTAGTCTGCAAATACAGATGAAGCTTTGCTGGCTTCACTCTGATGTGATTGGTGTCCTCAGCTTGTTTTACTTCAGTCAAAACTGCTGTTTCTAAAACGTACCCAGAATGCTTCTTCCTCAGAATGTTTGCACTTGCTATTTTCCCTTTACCAGAAATACTTTTCTTCCAGATATCTACATACCTTATTTTCTTATCTCTTTCAAGTCTTTGCTTACATTTCACTATCTCAGGAGATTCATTTACTGGATTTCCAACCAATAAAAATACATTTTTCCTAAAAATAACAATTATCAGTTTTTTTCCAACTGTTCTATTTACAGTAACTAGTAGGTTGTGAATATTCACTGAATGAATGAATTTAATATTTCTCTGCCTCTTGGTCATATCTGAGAGCTTCATGATTTTATAATATAAAACAAGAACTGATTGTCATAATAGTTGATGATATAGTTGAAACTTAATCATCAGGATTTAAAGTGATGATATGGTTCTAGGTAGGGAAAAAAATCTGCTTATTTCTAGAGGATGAGTATTCTAGAAAGGCTGAAACATCACACTCTTTGTTGAAGTTCAGCCTGTTTCACATAACTCTTTCCTGGTCTTTTCTACCTTCACACACATGAAATCAATAGCCAAATTCCAAATATAAGGCCTATACTCAATTCAAATGTGATCTGGGAGGGTGTTTATCTTAAGTTCTGGCCCAAAATTTAAACAAAATATTTACATTTTGTTAATGCCTGATTAGGCAACCACAATGGCAGGTATTCTCTTTTTTTAACATGGAGAAGAATCCCTTTGTTGCTTGTTCAAAATACAGATTCTCTGACCCTATCTCTATAGATATTTTACTTAGTTTTGGGTAGAGCCCAAAAATCTAGACTTCTACCAAGCAACCAACCCTTACCTCTGATGGCACCCAAATAGTATAACAAATTGAGAAAGACAGAGCATTTGACACTGAATAAACAGTGGTTGTTTAGAGAGTATGCCTTTTATTTTCCTGGAAACCCTATGCTTCTAGTACACAGCTAGCAAAAGATGTGGAAATTCATATCTTAGCCTTAAATCTTTCATTTGAGACATGTCTAAAAATAATGTGATACCTGAAGCAATTGGAAAATTATGTTGAATTTATACAATGAACCTTCCCATGAGTTCTTTGGACCTTGAAGATAGTTGAGGAATTTCCCAAGAGTGATTCCTAGAGGCCTTATAGCAATGCACTCTGTTGTCCATGAGGCCTCATCATTTTTGGTTTAACTAAATAACTATTCAATAAATCAATAGATATTGATCATTTTGTAATTGAGATGCCCATTATAAGATATGTGAGGATTAATTCACCCTGATACTTACAATCAAGGAAGAGGTGATTATATTTTATCATAGATCATGTAATACAACATTAGGTACAAAAAGATTGCTTCAGATAAATTCATTGCTAGCTCAGAGACAAGAGTTATATATTTCTCTGGAGATATTTGCCTAAGAGGTAGCATGAATCTGACTTAGGCCTTAAAGGATGAGTAGATTTTGAATTGGGTGGAACATATACCAAAAACTTAAAGAGAAAAGAGCAAAACAATGCAGGACATTTATGTATAGAAGAATAACCCTCCCCCCCAAAAAAAATTAATTAATTCAATAAATGCAAAGAAGGAGGAAGGGAGGAAGGAAATAAAATTAGTGAATATGCAGTATAATTTAAGTTGAATAGTTTGAAAAACATGGAAAATCATATTAAGGCTACATCATAGTAATTCTTTGAATGAAAGAATGAGAAAATTAAGAGTTGTGCAATTAGCAATTTGTGGTTAATTCTAGTGGCCTATTTATCCTTTATGTTCCTGATGTTTGTTTCTTGTCAATATGAAGAATCAAACCAAGATATATCAGTTTGTAATGATTATACTGCTGCAACAATTTGGCCTATTTTCTTTTACTGTCATGTCAAAACTTAAGAAACATAGATTTACTTCATAAATGTCCACTGAAAAATGAAAGAAGTGAAAAACGTGGAATTATAGTTTTCACTTTCTCATACTTCTTGTAGCTCAATAGTAGTTTGTTTTTTGAAACATTTGCTTCATGCTGTGAACTGACAGCTAGTCTTCAAAGTGCAATTCTTTTTAAATAAGAACAGTTCAACATCTTTCTCCTTTGGCAAGAAATCAATAGTGTATTAAATTTTAGAATGGGCATTCTGTTAAGAAAACATTTTATTGTATTCATTTGTTTTTATGGTAACACCTGAAATTTACAAGGATAAGGATATGGCTTCTGTCTTGGATTAGGCAAAGGTATCTAATATAGCTTTATAAATGTGTGCTCCTATTCCTAGTTTTCTCTATTCCTGAAAAGTCTATAAAACCCAGAGATTGTGAATATGCCAAATTAAAATTTGTCTGTGTGTTTATTAATCTAGGAAGAAAAAGTTCACTAATATATTAAGTAAAACAAAAAATTAAAATATTTGTGTTTTGTTCTGGCCAATTAACAGTTATGGAAAAAAGGACATAGATGGTCAGGCCTTTGTTATATAATCTCTTGTCACAGGTATCAGAGAAAATTGGTTTGGTTAACAAACTCTCTGTGTTTTAGGAGCCTTCCTGAAGAAAAACCCCACTGAGGTCATTATTAGGTAAGAAAAATCACTGGAGACAAGAAGAACATAGAGCATAAATCTTTAAGATCAAAGCTAGAGTAGACCAAAACTGAGTGAAAATGAAAATATACCAGGAGGTGATACGGATCTTTAGAGAACTGGGGACAGGAGAAAAAAGAACACAGTCATTAGCTGTTTAGCTTACTATAAGTGGAAAAGGCAAATGTAAAGTGCTTCTGTTGTATCCATCTTAGACACCTGGGAGATGGTGTGGACCAGGATTTAGAGAGGGATTATGAGCAAATGTTAGGTTGAGGTAAGGTTAACTAATTGGGAATATCACACTTGCCATATTAGTCTTTCATTCTTCCTCTGTGAGCATGATGAGAAGGGGATGAGATCATCTATATGTAGAACAACATGGTACAGTATTACAGACAAAATAAATTAAAGAGTTTAAAATTTAAAACTAAAAATTTATTAAAACCTTAGATTGACTATACATATCATGTCCACATATAAGACTCTAATATTTTTTATTCCTTTTCAATTTTCATGTTGGTTTAAGAAATTCCCTCCTAAAGTTTTGTTTTATTAATTATAGGTCTGCTTTCTCTTGTGAAAATACATATACATGGGTCAATAATCTGTTAGTTTCTGGGCCATATATTGATTCTTATATTTGATTTTTCTATTGTCTTTGTTTGTCTTCCGATATACTCTTATCTCCTTAAATGACATTTTCTGGAGTAAATTAGTATGCTCTAACAAAGAATTTAATCATATCTGAGCTGAATAATAGTTTGGGCAAGTTTATCTGCTTGAACTCAAAGTGAACTTGAACCTTTAAAGTTGTTGTTGAGACCAAATTGATGATGAAAACAAAACTATGCATCTCTGGTTATTCATTAAAAGCAAAAACAAGTACTTTTTAAAATCATAACTAGAAATTCATGATCATAAAGCTTATTAAAATTCCTATGTAGAGAGTAAAGTGACAATTAATGGTGA